>NC_084748.1:17799936-18024936 GCF_033978785.1 Entelurus aequoreus
TTCCTTCCTTCCTTCCTTGCTCCCTTCCTTGCTTCTTTCCTTTCTTCCTTGCGTCCTTCCCTCCTTCCTTGCTTTCTATTTTCGTAGTTTCCTTCCTTCATTCGTCTCTTGCTTCCTTTTTTATTCGTTACTTGCTTCCTTCCTTGCTTGCTTCCTTTTTTGCTTCCTTTCCTTCCTTCCTTCCTTCCTTCCTTCCTTCCTTCCTTCCTTCCTTCCTGCCTCCTGTGGCAGTGTGCATGAATGGTGTCCCTGCACAGACAGAAGAGACAAATGGAAAGTCATCATCAATATTATGTAAATGAAAGCATAAAGATATTGTGATCACTTCATAGGAAATATCAAAGAAACATGGCTCAAAGAATGAAAATATTAAAATATATATTCTAACAGTTTTAATCATTTGGAAGATCCTTGGATTGCTGGTTGCATCCTGGTCAATGTCTCGCATGCTTTTTACAACCAATCACAGACAAACTGACCTGCTGTGTTTCTAAACAACAACTTTTCCCCTTTTCAAGAAAAAGGCTAAAACCCAGGCCTATTTTGCCCCCCCCCCCCTAAAACATTCTTAAGCCCCCCTAAAGAATTTGGTGCAAATAGTTTCCCCCTTTACTTAACTTCATAGTTTAGTGCTTCCTGGATCCCTTATTCCAAGATATGATTCATTATTATCCAAAATAAATGCAGTTTTTTCTACTGATATCATCTCCATAGCTGATATATGGACCATTAAAGGCCTACTGAAACCCACTACTACCGACCACGCAGTCTGATAGTTTATATATCAATGATGAAATCTTAACATTATAACACATGCCAATACGGCCGGGTTAACTTATAAAGTGACATTTTAAATTTGCCGCTAAACTTCCGGTTCGAAACGCCTCTGCGGATGACGTATGCGTGTGACGTAGCCCGGCGAACACGGGTATGCCTTCCACATTGAAGCCGATACGAAAAAGCTCTGTTTTCATTTCATAATTCCACAGTATTCTGGACATCTGTGTTCGTGAATCTGTTTCAATCATGTTCATTGCATTATGGAGAAGGAAGCCAAGCAAGCAAAGAAGAAAGTTGTCGGTGCGAAATGGACGTATTTTTCGAACGTAGTCAGCCACAACAGTACACAGCCGGCGCTTCTTTGTTTACATTCCCGAAAGATGCAGTCAAGATGGAAGAACTCGGATAACAGAGACTCTAACCAGGAGGACTTTTGATTTGGATACACAGACGCCTGTAGGGAACTGGGACAACACAGACTCTTACCAGGATTACTTTGATTTGGATGACAAAGACGCAGACGTGCTACTGTGAGTATGCAGCTTTGGCTTTTTTTTGCGTATGTACGTAACTTTTTTAAAATATATAAGCTTTATGAACCTTGGGTTAGGTGAACGGTCTTTTGGGCTGAGTGATTGTGTGTGTTGATCATGTGTTTGAATTGTATTGGCGTGTTCTATGGAGCTAGGAGCTAGCAGAGGAGCTAGGAGCTAGCATAACACGTACCGTACGTGCGCGTCAAGTACGTAACTTTTTAAAAATATATAAGCTTTATGAACCTTGGGTTAGGTGAACGGTCTTTTGGGCTGAGTGATTGTGTGTGTTGATCAGGTGTTTGAATTGTATTGGCGTGTTCTATGGAGCTAGGAGCTAGCAGAGGAGCTAGGAGCTAGCATAACAAACACGCAGGTGTTATTATGCAGGATTAATTTGTGGCATATTAAATATAAGCCTGGTTGTGTTGTGGCTAATAGAGTATATATATGTCTTGTGTTTATTTACTGTTGTAGTCATTCCCAGCTGAATATCAGGTACCGTGAGTATGCAGCCTTGGCTGCTAAACATTCGATAACTTGACCGTATGTGCGCGTCACGTACGTAACTTTTTAAAAATATATAAGCTTTATGAACCTTGGGTTAGGTAAACGGTCTTTTGGGCTGAGTGATTGTGTGTGTTGATCAGGTGTTTGAATTGTATTGGCGTGTTCTATGGAGCTAGGAGCTAGCAGAGGAGCTAGGAGCTAGCATAACAAACACGCAGGTGTTTTTATGCAGGATTAATTTGTGGCATATTAAATATAAGCCTGGTTGTGTTGTGGCTAATAGAGTATATATATGTCTTGTGTTTATTTACTGTTGTAGTCATTCCCAGCTGAATATCAGGTCACCCCCGGCTCTCACAGCATCTTCCCTATCTGAATAGCTTCAACTCCCCACTAGTCCTTCACTTGCACTTTACTCATCCACAAATCTTTCATCCTCGCTCAAATTAATGGGGAAATTGTCGCTTTCTCGGTCCGAATTTCTCTCACTTCATGCGGCCATCATTGTAAACAATAGGGAACTTTGCGTATATGTTCAACTGACTACGTCACGCTACTTCCGGTAGGTGCAAGCCTTTTTTTTATCAGATACCAAAAGTTGCAATCTTTATCGTCGTTGTTCTATACTAAATCCTTTCAGCAAAAATATGGCTATATCGCGAAATGATCAAGTATGACACATAGAATAGATCTGCTATCCCCGTTTAAATAAAAAAAATTCATTTCAGTAGGCCTTTAACATCTATCCATTTTTTTAAATTATTATTGTTTTTGTTATGATGAATGTTGACAGAAAAGCATTTGTATTCTCTATTGACATGTTACTAAGTGAATGCAGACCGCCAAGAATACAAGTTTGCCACTTACCTCAATTCTCTTTGTTTTGTTTTTATTCCGTGACACTTCTTTGTGTGTTTTAGATTTTTTTTAATCTTTAGTAAGTTTGTTTGATTTTCTATCTATTTGTGGTGAAGAAGAAGGCAGTACATTATGGGATTATGACTGAAATGTAGGACCGGGAGGGGGCGGAAAGGATTGAAAAAAAAAATTATATGTGTATATATATATATATATATATATAGGGATGATGTTTGATAAGAAATTATCGAGTTTGAGTCTATTATCGAATCCTCTTATCGAACCGATTCCTTATCGATTCTCTTATCGAGTCCAGGTAGGTTGTTGTATATGGAAAAAAACACACAATATTTGGTTTAACAAAAGCTCACTTTTATTATATAAGAAAACAATTTAATCTAAAAAATAAATAAATATTGACTGTTGCCCCCCTAAAAAAAAAAAAAAAATATTGACTGTTGTAACCTAAAGTATATTAAGTGGGATTTTTCAGAAAAACAAATATATAAGGTAACACAAAAACAAGCTGTCTCTGTGATCACTATAGGTGTATAAATAATAATATAGTGTTAAATAAAATCAGTCCCTTGGGCACAAAACTGGAAATAATACAGCTCTCCAAAAAGTGCAATTCTGCTGCTATTTGACATAACTGTTTGTTATGATGCTTTGACATTTTTGCACTTTATTTCTTTATTGAAAGAAAATTCTATGAATAGAAAAGTTGTTTGCAAATGTGGTTACAATGCTAAAAAATGAAAAGTTAAAGCTAAAAAAAGAAATACACTTTATTGAGTTAACATTATTTCTTTATAGGGGGAAAGATGTTATGAGCTAGGGAATATAACAACTACACTACCCATCATGCAACGGGAGTGACGAGCATGCTCGGTAGCCCCTAAAAGTGTTGCATGTCGTCACCCGTGAAAGTAAACGTCAAGAACTAAGCCAACACGCCTCGTCTGCATTATTTATAATTAGACAGACAACACATATACAGTGTGATTTTTTTTTGTTTACAAGGAAAGAAAAGCAAAAGTTGAAAAAGGGAGATCATGTCATATATGTATGTGCTGCGGTTGCTATAAGAACGTTGCGACAGCTGCCGTAAACGAGGTGCGTTGCTATGTTTCCGGTTGGTCGTAAAAGTGTTCGTCATGTGTTTGTAGTCTGCTCAAATCTCCCAGTAAAGTTATTCATTGGATTATACCTTTTGTTTTGAACTTTATTACACATTGGAGCGCTTTTTCCCGTCCATTTTTTTCCTGCTTTCGCTATCTGCGCTTAATGACCGAGCTACGTGACTGATTTCTTGTGATGTCACACGGAGCATTTCTGGTCGGGACGAGATTCGTTCCGAGGGGTTCGAATATAGAACCAACTCTTTTTCTTTACTATAGTGGTCTCGATAACGGTCATAGGTGGATTAATGACCGGGCCTACCGGGCCCAGGCCCAGGGGGCCAGAGGCCCCAAGGGGCCAGGCCAACTTGGCTCCGCGGCCGCGACCCAAGCAAAACTACTTTTGCAAAAATAATAATCTTAAGCCCCAAGGGGCCAGGCCAACTTGGCCCCGCGGCCATGATCCATAGAGGGTAAGAGGCCCCAAGGGGCCAGGTCAACTTGGCCCCGCGGCCGCGACCCACAGAGGGCCAGAAGCCCCAAGGGGCCAGGCCAACATGGCCCCGCGGCCATGATCCATAGACGGTCAGAGGCCCCAAGGGGCCAGGCCAACTTGGCCCCGCGGCCACGATCCATAGAGGGTCAGAGGCCCCAGGGGGCCAGGTCAACTTGGCCCCGCGGCCACGATCCATAGACGGTCAGAGGCCCCAAGGGGCCAGGCCAACTTGGCCCCGCGGCCACGACCCACAGAAGGCCAGAGGCCCCAAAGGGCCAGGCCAACTTGGCCCCGCGGCCGCGAGCCACAGAAGGCCAGAGGCCCCAAGGGGCCAGGTCAACTTGGCCCCGCGGCCACGATCCATAGAGGGTAAGAGGCCCCAAGGGGCCAGGTCAACTTGGCCCTGCGGCCGCGACCCACAGAGGGCCTGAGGTCCTAAGGGGTCAGGCCAACTTGGCCCCGCGGCCATGATCCATAGAGGGCCAGAGGCCCCGAGGGGTCAGGCCAACTTGGCCCCGATCCATAGAGGGTCAGAGGCCCCAAGGGGCCAGGCCAACTTGGCCCCGCGGCCACGACCCACAGAGGCCCCAAGGGGCCAGGCAAAATTGGCCCCGCGGCCATGATCCACAGAGGGCCAGAGGCTCTCAATCATTATTATCAAAGCTAATTCTCAAATTGGATGGATCACACAACCTCACTCACATATTCTTTATCAATTATTAAAGGTTGTTTCTGAATTTTGATCACAGAACTTAATGCAAATATTCTTGATTGATTGACAAAGCTCATTCTCAAATTTTGATTACACAACCTTACTCTGACAAATTATCATTATCAAAAAGCTCTATCTCGAATTTGGATCACAGAATCTCACTCAAGTATTCTTAGCTGTGCCCCTCCCCCATCGAGTCTTTCATAAACCGGTCTGTTCTTTTAGAATCTCCTCATTTGGTATTTTGAACTCGTGAGAGACTGCTCAAAATTTGGTTTCCTTTCCCTCAGTTCAGACTCAGAGATAATTTGAAATCATTCAACAAGAAGTTTAACGCGCGCACACACACACACACACACACTTGAGTTGATCATTACTTGGAAATTCTTATATTTTCCATTTTGCTGTTATTATCAGCATCTTCCCATTTTGTCCTTTTCTTTCGAGAAAGTTTACAGTCTGACATTTGTCACTGCTGTCAGTTAATAACTTTTTGGTCTTTGACCCATTTTGTCATTTTCTCGATTCGATCGTCACTGACCACTCTCTCCTGTCTGGCAGACATCGTTGCTGCCATCATAGCTAGCAAGCTGCCTGCAGCGGGTCATCCCTATGTTCCCCGTCCCTATGTTACCCGGGTCCTATGTTCCCCTCTACCGGGGAACTAAGGACCCTTTTTAAAAAAAAGTGTTGTATGTTCCCCGCTGCGGGGAACGTACAACACTTTTTCCAGAAAAGGGTTCTATGTTCCCCGCTGCTTCCAATGCGCGACTAAGTAAGACGCACGCAGACACGCATGACAGAGACGCGTTTAAGTTGTCGAAGGAAGGAAGTTCGCGTTTGAGTTGCTCTATCTGCTGCCGCACGCCCTGTGACAGGTTAGGTTTAGGGATGGTTTTGGTCAGGGCACAATTTCGCCAAAAAAGTGCTCCACAACGCCCTGTGACAGGTTAGGTTTAGGGATAGTTTTGGTCAGGGCACAATTTCGCCAAAAAAAAGTGCTCCACAACGCCCTGTGACAGGTTAGGTTTAGGGATGGTTTTGGTCAGGGCACAATTTCGCAATTTCGCCAGATACAATGCAGGGAACATAGGACCCTTTTTTAGAAAAAGGGTCCTAAGTTCCCCGGTCGCATACAAAGACCCAGGAACAACCGGGGAACATAGGACCCGGGGAACATAGGACCCGGGGAACATAGGCACGCTCCCGCCTGCAGATAGCAACATTTTGGTGTCCTTTGGGAAAATATTTAAAAAGAAGACAAAAGTACACACAGTTGTACAACTATTATCTTTATGATCTTTTTTTTGTTAGTTTCTCTGTTACTGTGTGTGGCCAATTAAGCGACTTTTGGCCATACCTGGCTGGTGACATTTAGCGACTTTCTGGTTGATGTTAAGATTAATAATAGCAACAGTTCTCTTCATCTTAATGCAATTTATTGTGTCTGTCTCTCCACATTTTGCCATTAGGTACTTTGAGCTCTTGTTGGTCAGTCACTCTAAGGTACATTGTTGCTGCCATCATAGCTAGCAAGCTGCCTGCAGATAGCGACATTTTGGTGTCCTTTGAGAAATATTAAGAAAGAAGACAAAAGTACAAGACATTGTACGATTACTATCTTTTTAAAATTATTTGTTTCACTGTGTGATTGACCGACTTTGCCGCTAGATTTCGCGTCTTTTGGCCATACCTGGCTAGCGACTAAAAACATCATTTAGCGACTTTTTGGTTGTGAAGATAAGTGGTAAAAGCAGATCTTCCTGTTGGTCTTCCCACATTTTGCCATTTGGTACTTTGCACTCTTCTTGGTCACTCCAAGGCATTTGTCCCTGCCTTCAGCTAGTCACTTGGCTCTTTTGGAATATATTTCACTGTAATTGGCTCTCTCTCTCTCTTTCTCCTCAGTACAAATCAGCCTGTTCCCTTGCCATTCATCACTGACCACTCTGCTCTCCTGTCTGTCAGACATTATTGCTGCTTGCAGATAGCTTGGGGTCCTTAGAGAAAATATCAGAAGAGAAAAGTACACAATTATCTTAATTATCTTTTTTATTCAGTCAGTCCTTCAGTGAGTCCCAGTGTGTTGGCGATTAAGCAACGTTGGCATTCAATTAGCGACTTTTGGCCATACATGGCTGGCGACTCAAAAAACTAGAAAAAAAGTACAAAAAGTTGTACAATTAATATCTTTATTATCCTTAATTCCCCTGAATCCTAGAGTGTGTTGCAATTAAGCAACTTTGCTGCTAGGTTTAGCGACTCTTGTTTTGGGCATACCTGGCTAGCGACTACAAACATTATTCAGCAACTTTTTGGCTGTTAAGATTAACGTTAATAAATTAAATCCTAATACAATTTATTGTGTTGGTCTCGCCATCTTGCTATTAGGTACTTTGAATTCTTGTTGGTCTCTGCTAAGGTATCTGGCTGTTGTCTTTGCCTTCAGTTAGTCACTTGGCTCTGGAATATATTTAACTGTACTTGGCTCTCTCTTTCTCCTCAGTACAAATCAGTCTGTTCCCTTGCCATTTAGACATTTTCTTGATTGGATCATCACTGACCACTCTGCTCTCCTGCTGTCTATCAGACATTGTTGCTCCCATCATAGCTAGCAAGCTGCCTTGGTGTCCTTTGTGAAAATATTTAGATAGAAGACTAAAGTGCACAAAGGTGTACAATTATTATCTTTTCAAAATATTTGTTTCACTGTCAGTGTGATTGACCGACTTTGCCGCTAGATTTCGCGTCTTTTGGCCATACCTGGCTAGCGACTGAAAACATCATTTAGCAACTTTTTGGTTGTAAAGATAAGAGGTAAAAGCAGATCTGCCTGTTGGTCTTTCCACATTTTGCCATTTGGTACTTTGCACTCTTGTTGGTCACTCCAAGGCATTTGTCCCTGCCTTCAGCTAGTCACTTGGCTCTTTTGGAATATATTTCACTGTAATTGGCTCTCTCTCTCTTTCTCCTCAGTACAAATCAGTCTGTTCCCTTGCCATTTAGACATTTTCTTGATTCGATCATCACTGACCACTCTGCTCTCCTGCTGTCTATCAGACGAATCAGTTGATTCTCTGCTCTCAATTGTCTATGCTAGTAAGCTGTTATTCTCTGCTTTGGAGTGTTGATGCTGGGTTGCTAGTTTTCTAAATCACCTCACACACTTGAAGGAAGCAGCACCGATCATAAACACACAAACAAACTCTCACACACACACACACACACACACACACACACACACACATAGTTGGTTTATCTGTTGTGATAGGCAAAGAGCCAATGTGCAAAGAAAGAAGGGAAATATGGATCATAAACGTTTAAGTGGAGGAGCTAGAAAAAAAATTCAGCAAGAAAAGAAAAAAAAGGAATCAGTTTTACTTGAGAGTGTTCCAAATATCTCCAGCTTCTTCAGTACAAAGACATCTGCTGAAAGCAATTCTATAAATGCTACTGCAAATTCAGCTAAGGTTAGCAATGCACCTGAGCTAGCATGTAGCTCCCAAGATCCTGAGACCACTACAAGTGTAGACACTGAACCAAATGCTTCTGATGCTTATGATTCAACCAATTCAGCAGTAGCCAGTTGCTCGGATGAATGTGAGGTCACTGCACCTCTGGACAGCATAGAAAATGAGCTGAATCTTTCTTCAACACCATCTACAGTGACAACTCTACCTAGTGATCCCGCTAAATGGGCTGAGACCCTCACTGAGTCAATGAAGGAAGTTCTTATTCAAAGAGGTGCAAAATCATTTCACAACCGTCACAGCCATTATCCAGCTTCTGTGAGGAACAGTGGGCTAGGAGGCAAAACCCGATGCCTAAACAATGAACATTTTACTTCACACTTGCCCAATGGACAACGAGTACAAAGAGAGTGGCTGATGTACTCTCCCTCTACTGGTAATGTTTACTGCTTTGCATGCAAACTGTTTTCCCCAAAAACGCATTCTTTTGTGACAGGCTATTGTGATTGGAAACACTCAGAAAGATTTGGTGAACATGAGCGAAGTGCTGAGCACATAACCTGCATGCAAGCAGTCTTGAACCGCGCCAAAGGTGCCACAGTTGATGCAGACCTGTTCAAACAGTTTCAGGCAGAGAGCAGCTATTGGAGGCAGGTGTTACAAAGAGTTGTTGCAGTCATTAAATTCCTTGCAGAAAGGGGCCTTGCATTTAGGGGTAAAAATGAATCGTTAGGGTCTCCTCTCAATGGGAACTACCTTGGTATTCTGGAGGTCCTGGCTGAATTTGATCCCTTTCTAAAGGATCACATCAGAAAGTTTGGGCAGATGGGTCGAGGTAATACCTCATATCTGTCCTCCACCATTTGTGAGGAATTCATTGAATTGATGGGTGCAAAAACCAAACAGGCTATAGCAGATGAACTGCAAGCAAGCAAATACTACTCTATCATTGTGGATTCAACCCCAGATTTATCTCATGTGGACCAATTGACATTCATATTCCGTTTTGTTAGCAAAGAGGGCAGTGTTGTTGAACGCTTTGTGGGTTTTGAGCCCATTACTAGCCATACAGGTGAAAGTTTGGCTAACTGTGTCATGTCTGTGTTGGAAAATCTAGGGTTAGAGCTGTCAAATTGCAGGGGGCAGGCTTATGATAATGCCAGCAACATGTCAGGGAGGTATAATGGGTTGCAGGCTCACTTAAAGAAAAGCAACCCATTAATACACTATATTCCATGTGCAGCTCACTCTTTGAATTTGGTGGGAGTCAACAGCATTGACAGATGTGGAAATGAAGTCTCTAAGTATTTTGACTTGATTCAGTCTATTTACAACTTCACAACTGCATCCACACACCGATGGGACAGGGTATTTGGCAATTCCAACATAGATCTCACACTTAAAGCTTTATCCAACACGCGTTGGAGTTGCCGTGCAGAATCTACCAAAGCACTGTGGCAGAACTACAGTAAAATAAAAGCAGCACTACAGGTTATTTCCACTGATGACACAGAGAAACGAGACACACGAACTGAAGCTGACAGTCTAGTGCGGAAGCTGGATTCACTTGAGATGGCCTTCATGGCAGGCTTTTGGGACACTGTTCTGTCCAGATTTCAGGCCACAAGTCTGCAACTTCAAAAAGCAGACATGGACCTTGGTACAGCAGTTAGATTGCTGGAATCTCTGCGCACCTTTGTTCTCTCCCAAAGAGATCTATTTGATCATTTTGAGCAGAAAGCCTTAAACATGTTGGGTGGCACCCCATCTTACAGGGCTGAACGGACGAGGAAACGTAAAAAGTTTGCTGATGAATCAGCATCCCCAGATGTTGTGCTTGAGGGAAGGCAACTGTTTCAAATAGAGACATTTATTGCCTCTATTGATCAACTGAGTTCAAGCCTTAATCACCGTCTGGAGGCCTACAAACATCTGAACAATTTGTTCAGTGTCCTTTTCTCTTTGGATACAGAGTCCAATGCTTCAGTCCTTCACAAGGCCAAGATTCTCACTGAATCATACCCATCTGACCTCAATGAAAGTCTTGGACAGGAGCTTATACAGTTCAAATCTTTTATACAGCTCAACAACACTGATGAGGAGAGGACCCCTTCAGGACTGCTCAAAACAATAATACATTTTGGACTACAGCCTACGTTTCCTAATACATACATTGCGCTACAGATTTTTCTCACTCTACCGGTCAGTAACTGTGAGGGAGAACGCTCATTCTCTCTTTTGTCAAGAGTAAAAAATGAGCTGCGCACAAGAATGACTCAGAAAAGATTAAATGCGTTATCTCTAATGGCAATTGAGAGTGAGCTGACAAGAGAGTTGGACTTCAATGATGTGGTGGATGATTTTGCAAAATTGAAAGCACGAAAGAAACCCCTTGCTTAAAGGTGCACTGTGTAAGATTTTTAGGTTATTTCCAGAATTCACCCATTCACTAATGTTAGGCTACCTGTTTTCATGAATACTTACCACCACCATAAAATTCTAAGTATCCCTTATGACTTGGAGAATTGCACTTTTGCCATTTCTGGGAAGTGTCACCTGGATTGTGAAGATAGGATTGACTTTAGGCAGAAGCTTGGTGCTTTCTCTGGCAAACTGAACCTCAAGCTTCATTCTCTGCAGCTTTGCATTCTTGTGCAGACTTTCATCCACAAGGAACTTTTCAACTTCCCCACTATCGTGAAGGGGCCATCAAAAGATTTCAGTGTGTCCAGCATGTCTAGTCTCTTACTCTCCTTTCTTTGAGCCATCTCTTGTTTCTCATCTGCCCTACTCTCGAATTTTGCCTTCATGAATTTACTCCAGTTGAGTTCAACCTCCCTTTTTGCTTGTGCTGCTGCCTTGAAACCTCTGAAGCTCCTGGCTCTTCTGTAAAATTATTGACCTATTGACTGCGTTCAGTGTGCCCAACTTCTTCAGTTTGTAGTCCACCTTGCCACATTGTCTCTCCATCCCAATGTTGTGCACAGGGGTGCCATCAATGTTACTAGCCTGTTCACTGACAGGGTCCATTGGGAAGGTCTCCTCATCCATCCTCTGCCTGGCCAGGACAGTCTTCAGATGGGGCAGCATGAGATCTGTCAGCTGCTTCACTTCATCCAAGTATTCGGCAGCCACGTCTGACACTGAGTTCAGGACATGTCCAGTGCCTGTCCAGCCACTATAGCATTCTTGGAAATGGGCTATCTTGACCTGCATGCAGCCCTTGTACCATGAACTGGCCTACACCTTTCTTTGTGGTGCTCTCCGATGCATGTTATCATTTTACCTTTCTCCTTCTCCTCAAGCTTAACCACAAATAGATACAGACTTTGAGCCTCAATTTGCTGCACAGCTGCCGTTATGCCAAAGTGTTTTCCTAAGATATTATTTTATTTTTAATGATAGAAGGGAGGAAAAGGGGGCAAAAATCATGTCCGATTTAGTTTTTTGGGTGGGGTGGGGGGTTTATTTCATGATAGCTACCAACTTCCAATACATAATATCTCTCAAATGACCCAATGCACCATCACTGAAGTGGGCGTAATCATTTTCCAAAATGTTTATTTTTAGGCCATTTATCCCCTCCCCCTGTGTCTGTGTGAAACCTGTGCTTGTCAGTGTCTGTGTGGTATACCTAATAGTGTGTGTGCAGTATGTGCACTCTTCTGTACAGTACAGTGTGCATGTCTGTTCACAGTATACAGTATTTCTTGCATAGTGCGTGCGTGTGTGTGCGCCCACACGCGCGGGGGGTTGAGGGGCCAAGACCATGTCAGGCCCAGGGGGCCAAAATTTCTTAATCCGCCCCTGATAACGGTTACCGGTTTTTAAAAAGGGATTCAAGTCCGAGGACTCGGTTCTTTTCTTATCGAACAACCGGGAAAAACGGTTTCGAGTATCATCCCTATATATATATATATATATATATATATATATATATATATATATATATATATATATATTAGTGTTGTCCCGATACTAATATTTTGGTACCGGTACCAAAGAATTTTCGATACTTTTTTAAATATAGGGGACCACAAAAATTGCATTATTGGCTTTATTTTAACAAAAAATCTTACGTATCAATCCGATACCAAGTAGTTACAGGATCATACATTGGTCATATTCAAAGTCCTCATGTGTCCAGGGACATATTTCCTGACTTTATAAACTTTTTTTTTAAAACAAAGAAGATGGATGCCAAAAAACATCAACATAATCATAGTAGTATCGACTAGATACACTCCTGTACTTGGTATCATTACAGTGGATGTCAGGTGTAGATCCACCAATGGCGTTTGTTTACATTTTGATGCCGGTGAGCTACGGTGTGTGGTGAAGCATGTTTAGCTATTCCTCGTCCTGCAGGGATGATACCTGTAAGAAACGTACTTTATTTGTCGCCATGGAGACCAGGATTAGTGATTTAGAAGTAGCTGAAGCACTGCAGACTGTCACTGGACTTTAGCCGCTAGCTAGCTAGCCATGTCTTAAAGCACCTTTTTCCAGTGGGCGTTTCAGTGTTATAACTTCACCTTTATCTTTAGTTTTTAAGCCAAAATGTGTCCGTTCTCCCTTTTCTGTCTACACACTGTCTGTCTGTAAGTACTCTGTGTGTGTGTGCACTGCCGAACATGCTCGACCGGTACTTTTCAGAGGCGGTATAGTACTGAATATTATTCATTAGTATCGCGGTACTATACTAATACCGGTATACCGTACAACCCTAATATATATATATATTAATTGTTGTTTTCTTTATTACAGTATTGTTCTTGTTTTATTTATTTATTTATTTATTTACTTTTATTTTTGTATTTATTTATTTATTTTTTGGGGTGAGGGAAAAAAAAGTGTCTGTTTCTTAGTACCTGTATTATTTTTATTGTTTTCCTTATCAAATGAATAAATAAAGGGGGAAGAAAAAAATAATTGGGATGTTCATGTACCCCGCCTTCCGCCCATGTTCAGCTGGGTTAGGCTCCAGCAGCCCCCGCGACCCCATAAGGGACAAGCGGTACAAAATGGATGGATGGATGGATGGATGGATATTTAATAATGTGATTGCTCCTTTTGTTGTTTTCAGCCATAAATCTTTCATTCTCTGACATTCCGATAGTAAATTATCCCCTCATTGACTTCCGTTTAGAAAGTGATTGACTTGCCTCAGGTGTACGAGTCTCCAAAGTGGTGAAAGAAAGTCACCGATTATGCAGTGAAAGGATGACCATGGTGGAGGTCAAAGGTCATAGGGATTGAAATGAGAAATTAATAAAGTATATATTTTGTCTTCTAAATTGATCTTTGGCGTCGTGAAGTTTGTGTTCTGTGTACTGTGGTTGGTACGAGAAGTACTCATTGTCAGGTGTTATTTCATATCGCCCGAAATAATCCTCGTTAGCGCTGTCCATGTTGGTTCTTATTTTCGTAGCCAGTATATTATCACCTCCTAATTCGACGTGTGGGAGACAAGTTTTCTCCGACCGTACACGCAAACAACACTTGCTTATTTACACGTTTGCAGTTTTTGACATCCAAGATACGGTTTGATTATTTTCAATCAACTTTTTTTGTCGTTGGCATTGAAAGTCTGCGATATTCAACTTGGGAAGTGCCAGGGGGGAAAAAAGTGTCAAAACAACAGATCTAATAATAATCGGGACTGACTTTGACTAAAAAAAAATTAAAAAACGCTGCAAAAAATCAGAATCAGAATCAGAAATACTTTAATAATCCCAGAGGGGAAATTAAGATTTTCAGCACAATCCCATTCAAGAGCAGACAAACATTACAAGGAGACAGAACAGGATCACTGACGGGTCTGCCAACTTACAAAAAAGGTGAGAAACAGGTCAACGCTGGGATGGGGTGAGAAAAAAAATATTCAGTCTAAGACTGAGGTCCGGACTGAGGCCAAATGGGAAAAAAACTCAGAGCCATAGCACACATAAGCATGTGGGTAAGAGGGAAACATCAAAGACCACAAAGGACATTAAAGACATTAAAAGAGCAGAGCTGATGCAACCAGCCACTTCTACATACAGCTACAAAAGTAAAACAACAAATTTTTTAATAAAAAACATATACACTGCGGTGGCATCTGCGGTGTTCCACGCCATCGTCTGCTGGGGTGGGAGGAGCATGGCCAGAGACAGGAGCAGACCCAACAAAGCAACCAAGGGAGCCGACTCCACCCTCGGCCGCCCACCAACTCTCGGCCAGTGTCCAGCCCGCATGGATGAGCGAGGATGCGTCCTAGGAGACAACGTTCCCTCTAAGCTGCGCGCCTGTGCAATTGCGCACTGCTCAAGCGTCCTCTGCGCACGGCAAATCTATGCCACGCACAAAATCAAATTAAAAAAATAGCGCATAACAATTTTCGACACACGGACACGACAGAGAAAACCGTTTTCGTCATCATTGTTCAAATATTGTAACGTCTGTCAAGACGCTTTGAGGACATGAATTCCATCCATCACTTTATTGAGCAAAACTCTTTATTGTCGGGCATAAACACATCACCAAAACATTAGTAATAAAAATTATATGTAGCAAAACTGGTCATTTTCTGCAGTACAAACCAGACCAAAAGCAACTTTGTTATATCAACAGCAGCCGCTCACTCTTTCTCACTTGCGCCAACACGTGCACATATGGCACTTAGCCAGTGATGCGTTTACAGCCACACAAAAAGTCGGACAACTCCAACACCACACATAAAGTGTAATTCCAGGTCGTTACACTATGATTTACCAATCAAATGTGTGCTTATTCTAGTGTCATTTATTAGGAATCTTAATTTATAAATATTAATCATGAAATGCTGTTAGTATATTAAATAAATACTAATAAAAATATATTTTTTACAAACAGGAAGTTGCAGGAATGCACACATGATCCCCTGCTTACATCTCATTGTGCAACATGTGAATGTTTTAATGGGAACTAAATGCAATGTCTGAAAGGGGTACAAATTATTTCCAAAGCAGGAACTCCACCCAGACAAACAATACAAGTACACAGTTCATGAAAAACAATATTTTTTGTTATTGTCATTGTAAGTGGGCCTAAACACTTATATTAGAAAATCATCTCATGGAAATGACTGCTGTCATTTGATTATAATAATAAGAGAATGTTGTCTGTCTGTGGTTGGGGGCGGGGGGCGTGGTTGGGGGCGTGGTTACGAGGGGAGGAGTATATTTACAGCTAGAATTCACCAACTGGAGTATTTCATATATATTTCATATACTGTATATATATATATATATATATATATATGAAATACTTGACTTTCAGTGAATTCTAGCTATATATATATATATATATATATATATATATATATATATATATATATATATATATATATATATATATATATATATATATATATATATTTATTTTATTATACATATAAATAAAATAAATACTTGAATTTCAGTGTTCCGGAGGCTATCCAGTAGATGGCAGTATTGTCCTGTTTAAGAGTGTCACAACATTGCTGTTTACGGCAGACGAACTGCTTTACGGTAGACAAAAACGTGACTGCTGTTGTTGTGTGTTGTTACCGCGCTGGGAGGACGTTAATGAAACTGCCTAACAATAAACCCACATAAGAAACCAAGAACTCTCCCTCGATCATTCTACAGTTATAACGTGATTGGGCAGGCACGCTGTTTATATCGTGGGAAAGCGGACGTGAAAACAGACTGTCGGCGCTGTCCCCACTCAGGTCCGCATGGAGGCCACGCCCCCTCCAGCTCCGGCTGAATCCCGGGAGAATTTCGGGAGAAAATTTCTTCTGGGAGGTTTTCGGGAGAGGCGCTGAATTCCGGGAGTCTCCCAGAAAATCCGGGAGGGTTGGCAAGTATGGAAGTACTCACCCCCAAATCCTCCACACGACACCTCCGCTCCGGACAGGCTAACCTCCTCCAACTTCAGAGGACAAAGCTACGAACAATTGGGGACCGGCCTTCTGCTCCGCCGCTCCCAGTCTGTGGAATGCTCTCCCTGACCACCTGAGGGCACCACAGACTGTGGATGCTTTTAAAAAAGGCTTAAAAACCCTTCTTTTAAAAAAAAAAACCCAACAACCTTGTTTTAGATATATGCATACTAGTTCTAGCTATTAGGCTGTTCTAGTTTTTATTTTTATTTATTTTTATTATCTTTTTATTTTTTTAATACACTGTAGCACTTTGAGGTTGTTTACTCAATGGAAAGTGCCTTTTACAGATAAAATCTATTATTATTATTATTATTATTATTCTAGCGGGTTTTTTATCGGATTGACTGCACAAGCTTTTTGCAAGCGACGATTCTCTCACGTGAAAATGTACTCATTTTAGATGAGGTCTGGAAAGTAGCAAGCACAATTGGACACTTTTACTTGGAAGGATGATTTGTCAGGCGACTGCCTGCTGCTCTGCGGCGTGACTGATTCTTTCTACACCCTTCTCTCCCGTCATCAGACTTTCTCCGGCTCAGCCCCGGGAGACTCTGCGATGCCTGCTGACAAATTTGTTGTTGTTTGTTGCACTTTTCATGGCCTCGCTTCTCTCCGAGACAAAACCCAGCGCCGTAGTTAGTCTTCATGTTTGTATGGTGGTCGTGACAGCGGCGATGCACAAACGCGTCGCCCGGGACTCCAAGTCTCCTTTGTTGCATCTCAACAATCAGGCTTTGTTTTTGAGTGGTTTTCTGTATTGTGGTGAATATTCATCCTTTGTTAGCTGGTTTCTTTTTGCTCTGTATTACTTATTAATTTTCCAGATGTAGACCCTGAATCCATCATGTTGGTATCTAATGCAGGGGTGCACAAAGTGGGGCCAGGGGCCAAATTTGGCTCACAGAGTCGGTCATTTAGTTTTTCCAAAATGTTATATTCAATTACTGACTTCTATAGAATTTACAAAAATCAATGATGGCATGTGTGCAAGGTTTACTAGATCTCGTCTGTCTAGTGCAGGGGTCGGCAACCCAAAATGTTGAAAGAGCCATATTGGACCAAAATACAAAAACAAATCTGTCTGGAGCCGCAACAAATTAGAAACCATATTACATACAGATAGTGTACGTGTCATGAGATATACATTGAATTGAGATGACTTAAAGGAAACTAAATGAGCTCAAATATAGCTACAAATGAGGCATAATGCTGCAATATGTATATATAGCTAGCCTAAATAGCATGTTAGCATCGATTAGCTTGCAGTCATGCAGTGACCAAATATGTTTGATTAGCACTCCACACAAGTCAATAACATCAACAAAACTCACCTTTGTGTATTCACGCACAACTTTAAAAGTTTGGTGGACAAAATGAGAGAGAAAAAGAAGTGGCATAAAACACGTCCTAGAAAGTCGGAGAAAGTTATACATGGAAACAAACTAAGGTGAGTTCAAGGACCGCCAAAATTAGTAGGACAAAACGGCGCTCGCCAAATACTCGAATCAGTGAAGCATGTTTAATACAAACAGTGTGCTTTATAACAATTAGGGAGGTTTGTGTCATGTTTGTCCTCCTACAGAAACCATATTAATACAAAAAAAATTTTTTTTTTCCCCTCATCTTTTTCTATTTTTCATACATTTTTGAAAAAGCTTCAGAGAGCCACTAGGGCGGCGCTAAAGAGCCGCATGCGGCTCTAGAGCCGCGGGTTGCCGACCCCTGGTCTAGTGTAACAATCTCCATTAAGTTTATAAATGGCAGTATGGGACTAAACTCTTCACTCATGGTGCTACTGTACGCTGGTTGGCACACAGCCCATGGGCACATTTTCACTTTGGCCCTTGGAGACAAGAAGTTTGGACAGCCCTGCTCTAATGGTTCATAATCTTTATTTTAATTTCATGTCAATTCAATTCATTTTTTATTTTTTATTCATTTTAATTTCAATTAATTTAATTTCAAATCATTTTCATTCACTTAATTTTAACTCATTTAATTTCAATTTATTTAATTTGAATTAATTTGAATTTATTTAATTTCAATTTTATTTCAATTAATTTCTAAAAATTGAATTGAATTCATTTTGATTTAATGTGTTTTAATTAAATTTAGTATAGTCTAGTCTAGTCTTAATTTATTTATTTATTTTTAAAGTTATTGAATTTAATTTAAAGATATAATGCAATTTAATTTTGTTTTATTGCATTCAAATTTAATTTGATCTACCCTGATTTAATTTAATTTAAATATCTAATGTAATTGTTTTTTGTTTTTTTTAAACCCTATATAACATCTTCAAACCCAAAACTTTATTTTCCATCAATCCATGTTCTTGTTTCCTTTAATTTATTTGATTTCATGTTGTTTTATTTGATCATATTTCATAAAATGTTTATTGAATTTAACTTTGTCTTACATATTTATTTCGTTGCATTTTATTTTATTGAATTAACAAACAGCATTTTAAAGATGTTTCATTAGCTGGACTGTGGACTTTGATACGTAAGCTTTAATACTTCAACACTTTTTTGGTTGCACGCTATGTTTATTTTTTTCTAGTTAAACACATCAATATTACACAAAGTCAACACAAACTCATTTTATGCAATTGAACATTAAAAAATGTTCATGAAGATACACATACATGTACATATACATTCACTGTACAAACACACATATACACATACTGTACTTATACATTCACTGTACAAACATACATATACACATACTGTACATATACAAGTACATATACACACATACACTCATGCATATAATCACGTTTCATCAAACATATATTAATGTATGTATGTATGTATTGTACATGCAAATTCACATATACTCACACACATACATACAGACATACATAGGTACCTACGCTCCCACATTCATATACAAATAAATACAGTACATATTTACACACTCAAAGTTCGTACATCCACACGCACATTCATTATACAGACATACTGTATACACATACTGTACATATACATTCACTGTACAAACACACACATACACATACTACACATACATTCACTGTACAAACACACACATACATATACTGTACATATACATTCACTGTACAAACACACATTTACACATACTGTACATATACATTCACTGTTCAAACACACATACTGTATACACATACTGTACATATACATTCGCTGTACACACATATACACATACTGTACATATACATTCACTGTACAAGCACACATACACATACTGTACATATACAAGTACATATGCACACATACACTCATGCACATAATCACGTTTCATCAAACATATATTAACGTTGTTGCCCTAGGGTAAACTGGGTATAACACATGGCACACTGACAAAGCTTAACCTATTGTTACTATAACAATCTACAAGGTTAAGGTTGCTTCTCTTTCTTCCCCTCCATTTTTTCTGCATTCTTTCGTATCTCAAGTTATCATTACGTATATGTATTGTTGCATTTGAACAATTGTATTGTTGATAATAAAGGTAAAGTACTGGTATTGTTTATTATCAATAGCACTATTTCTATTGGTATTCATATTGCTCCATTTTTAGTGTAATAATGCTCATTGTCATTTCTGTATTTTTATTTTTTTTTAAATTTTCGCTAACTGCTTATTTGCTATTACTTTTACCATCATATTTGTACATGTCGTATTTGCTGATGTTGCTCTGTTGTTGTTGTTGTTGTTGTTGTTGTTGTTTTTGTCTCTCTGTCTAACCCCCCTCTTGTACCCACAATTCCCCCCTCTGTCTTCCTTTTTCTCTCTTTCTATCCCCTCCTGCTCCGGCCCGGCTGCACCAAATGATAATATAAATACATTTAATAAAGTCAAAATACAAGTAAGGCAACAAGAGAAGTATCCTACACTTCTCTTTTGTAAAGTAAATCTGAACAGCCGATATGGGCATCTACATCTGCTATATGATTTGCCCGAGAAGCTGGGCAGGACATTATAAAAAAATAAATAAATAAATAAATAAAAAAAATAAAAAAACATATATTAATGTTGTTGCCCTTGGGGAAACTGGGTAACACATGACAAACTGACAAAGCGTAACCTATTGTTACTATAACAATCTACAAGGTTAATAGTTGGCTTCTCTTTCTTGTCCTCCATTTATCTGCTTTCTTTTGTATTTCAAGTTATCATTACATATATGTATTGTTGCATTTGAACAACTATATTGTTGATAATAGAGGTAAATTATTGTTATTATTCATTATCAATAGGGCTATTTTATTGGTATTTGTATTGCTCCATTTGTAGTGTAATAATGCTCATTGTCATTTCTGTGTTATTAATATTTATTTTGCTAACTGCTTCTGTGCTATCACTTTTACCATCATATTTGTACATATCCTATTTGCTGATGTTGTTCTGTTGTTGTTGTTGTCTCTCTGTCTTATCCCCCTCTGTCTATCTTTTTTTCTCTTTCTATCCCCCGGCTGCACCAAAAAATAATATAAATCCATTTAATAAAGTCAAATACAAATAAGGTAAAAAAAATAATAAAAATCATGAAATCTGTCAAACTGGTTTAATATATATGCAATATTTTGTGAATTCAGTTATGTTTATTTAGTCTTAACAGCAAAACAAGTCAGCCTTTTTTTGTTATGACTAATCAATTTATTAAGACAGGGGTGTCCAAACTTTTTCCACTGAGGGCCGCACACTGAAAAATCAAAGCAAGCGGGGGCCATTTTGATATTTTTTTTATTTTAAAAACCAATACAATATATGTATAAAAAATATACATTAAGGCCTCCACTCAGGCTTGATCCCGGGGACCCCAAAGGGTTTCGGTCCAAAAAATATTTAAAACGTGTCATTATTCAGTATTATTATCTCTAGATCAACATTAGGTCTATCTGTCAATATAACATTTTTAAAGATTTAAGTCGTATGCTCTTTTTGTCAACGAAAACCCAGTTTTTTTATGGAAAAAACACAAAATATGCAATATTTTCACCCAATAAAATTTTTAAGAGGAATATTTCAGATTATATAATTGGAGCCTTAAAAAGGTCAATAACTCATAACACCATTGATTTTAATTCATTATTTTTTGAGCAATGACACTTAAAAACAAATCACACAAAAATTATTGGGGAACCAAAAGGGTCCTACTCATTAAAGTGTTAAAAATTTTTACTGTTTACTTTTAACACAATAATCTCGAGATCAACTTCAGATCTATCTGTCAATTATACGTTGTATTGTCGGTCCTCTCCAAGATTTCTCATAGTCATTCCCATCGACGTCCCACTGGGGTGAGTTTTTCCTCGCCCGTATGTGGGCTCTGTACCGAGGATGTCGTGGTGGCTTGTGCAGCCCTTTGAGACACTTGTGATTTAGGGCTATATAAATAAACATTGATTGATTGATTGATTGTTTATGTTTTTTGTTTGTTCGTTTTAGGCCCTTCTTTAAAAAAAAAAAAAAAAAAAAAGCTCAATTTTTTATATGGCAAACACAAAATATGCAACATTTTCCCCAAAAAATATCTCAAAGTGCAATATTTAATGTGATGTAATTGGAGCCTTGGATAGGTCAATAATTCATAATAACATTGATTTTGATTCATTATTATTTTTTTAAGAAATAAACAGCCTGCATGGCAGCTTTGTGTTATTAGAGTAAATATTGCAACATTTTCTTGTTACATTTCACCTGTTTGGTCTTTCATACCACTTATGTTTTTAATTTTTTTAATCGTATTTTAAAATGGGCCGTGGAGCCATTAAAAAATGACCTGCGGGCCGCACTTTGGACATCCCTGTATTAAGAGAATACTAATAATAAGTGTACATTAAATGTGCAAAAGTGAAGATGCGTTTTTTTCTCGGCAGTAATAAAGGTTTTTCCTCCTCTGCTCAAGTATTTCCGCGGCGCTGCTCGGTCAAATTACTGTAAGTAAGTAGCCGGGGTGAAAGGTCAATGATCATTGCATGTCTGCAGACTTATAGGCCATCATGCACATCCTCCTAATCACACTCTGGTCAGGAATAAAAGAGTGGAGAGATTGCGCTGATCATCCACTCGCAGCTTAAATGCTTGGAGTCATCACTGGCTTATTGTCTCCGTGATTCCGCCCACCGCCCAAAGCATGTGACCTCTGACACCGCCGGTTCTAGCAGGCTTAATCACGGCGCACATCAAAGCCCTTCTGTCGGCTCGTAGGGTTAATATTCACTTTTTTAAAAAGGGATATTATTCTCCAACTACGCGGACTCAAGATGGTCGGCTTTTATGTGGCGTTGCTAGCACCAGAATGTCACTCCTTGACAGTTATTTTGAATTTTGGTCCGCTAAAAAGCAAACAAGTACGTCCTTGTCCTTCGCGGATCCTCAGAACTTTAAGAGCAAAGAGTCCATCTGCTCTGTGATGAGACAACAAACAGAATGCCGTGTCTTGTTTGGAAAAGGGAAAAAAAAAAAAAGCCCTTCGGCCAGCAGACCTCTCCAGAGATCCTCCCATACCGCGAGGAGATCTCACTCTGGGGGTAATTAGCGGGTGCAACGACAGCCAAACTTTTCGGGTTTCTTCAGCTAGCAGTCCAGGGGCCGTACTTATCAAGCTTCTTAGAATTACTCCTAAGAAGTCTGCTAAGAGTTGACTTAAGAGTAAATAAATTCTTCGCTGAAAGCTGCACTTAAAAGTTAGTTATCAAGCGTCTTACTCACACTTTCAGCGAAGTGTAGGACTGAATCTTAAGTGTCACACTCAGAGCTGAATTACGACATTACTATGTGCCGTAAACGGAATTTTAGGTGACGTCATTTCTGTGTCCATAGAAATGACCAATCACGGAAGGGAATCCCTTGTCTAAGAATAAAGAAATATCTTGGAAATATTTAAGTGGACAATGGGAGTGTATATTTTGACAATAAACTACAAAATAATACAAAACAAACTAGTCCCCGCCGGCACTCACGCTACCGCTCCCTCTCTTCTATCGCCCACACACTCACTGACGTCACTCACCTCACGGCCACACACATACGCTACTGTCATAACATTTTCTTTCCAATTCATTAATTAGGCAACTAATTTGAAACTGGTGTGGGTGGCTCTATATATACTAGCCCACTGCAGACACATGCAGAAATCAACAAAGAATCGAAAAGTATTAAATCTGTGACAAAAATAATATCCGCTCTGTCTAAACGATACCGTTTGATCAGCTGCTCGTCATCAAAAAAAAAAAAAAACATTGTTCCGTTCCCTGAACGTTCGCGCACGTCTCTCTCGCCTCAGTGCCATCCCCTGCTGGCAACTCCTAACCACTTAAGACACCTCTGAAGGTCTCTTAAATATCGTGGAGAGTAGGAGTGATTCTTAGACTTAAGAACGTTGATAAAAAGCTTTTATTCTTAAGTTTGAGAGTAGGACTAAATTTCGCAAATTCTCAGGACTTAAGTGTAAAATGGCACTCTAAGAAGCTTGATAAGTACGGCCCCAGGTCTGGTCTGGAAATGATGTCAGACGAGCGCAGTTCAAAATGAGATTTGTAACAGCTGTGTGTTTCTTTAACCACAGGGCGAGCGCCCCCTAGAGGGCCGCCAAAAAAATATCTGTTTCTCAGCTGGGGTCCATATGGGCTGCAGTGGTACTCAGTTGCAATACACGTTTCCACCACTTGTGGCAGTAGTGAGCATCTCAAACCAACAGAAGAAGCCGCTTTAAAGGAGAACTGCACTTGTTTTGGAATTTTGCCTATCGTTCACAATCTTTATCATGACGACGGATATACACTATATTGCCAAAAGTATTTGGCCACCCGTCCAAATGATCAGAGTCAGGTGTCCTCATCACTTGGCCCGGCCACAGGTGTATAAAATCAAGCACTTAAGCATGGAGACTAGAGATGTCCGATTATGGCTTTTTTACCGATATCCGATATTCCGATATTGTCCAACTCTTAATTACGATACCGATATCAACCGATACCAATATATACAGTCGTGGAATTAACACATTATTATGCCTAATTTTGTTGTGATGCCCCGCTGGATGCATTAAACAATGTAACAAGGTTTTCCAAAATAAATCCACTCAAGTTATGGAAAAAAAAATGCCAACATGGCACTGCCATATTTATTATTGAAGTCACAAAGTGCATAATTTTTTTTAACATGCCTCAAAACAATAACAGTGCAATACTTTTTCATAACATGGTCACTACTGTCTAGTTTCTCTTGTTATATTCTTATTTTACTGTTATATTTCTATTCTCATTGTTGCTTTTTATTTTTATTCTTATTGTAATATTTTTCTATTCTGTTTCCATTTATACCCCCATTATTTACGTTTTACTTTTTAAATTCGATCTCAATTCTGTACACTGCTGCTGGAATTTTAATTTTCCTGAGGGAACTCTCCTGAAGGAATCAATAAAATAATATCTATCTATCTATCTATCTATCTATCTATCTATCTATCTATCTATCTATCTATCTATCTATCCAAACAGCCGCTTGGAATTTGGGACATGCTCTCCCTGAGAGAGACTATGAGGTTGAGGTGGGCGGGGTTGAAGAGTTAGTGCTGTAAGGGATTCTGGGTATTTGTTCTGTTGTGTTTATGTTGTGTTACGGTGCAGATGTTCTCCCGAAATGTGTTTGTCATTCTTGTTTGGTGTGGGTTCACAGTGTGGCGCATATTTGTAACAGTGTTAAAGTTGTTTATACGGCTACCCTCAGTGTGACCTGTATGGCTGTTGACCATGTATAGTATAGATAATATCGGCAGTCCGATATTATCGGACATCGCTATAGATGATCATATCTGCTGAACAGGCTTGCTTTACAAAAGAGAAGTGTGGAATACTTCTCTTTTTGCCTTATTTGTATTTGACTTAATTAAAAGTTTGGGTCAAATTGTGTTTGACAAAACCAAGTTTCTTTTAAGTAATATGTAAATGTATCAAAGCTGTTATCTTTTTATGGAGTAATGTAGTTAATCATAAAACTGGCACCCAATGTTCTTAAAAAAAGTATTGATTTTGAATCGAGAATTGTTTTGAATCAAATTATTGCCCCCGCAAATCAATATGGTGTGGTGCCCAAAGACTCACAGGCCTACTAAAAACAGTTGAAAAAATAGAACCAAACCCACGGTGACAGAAACTTCTTGGTGGAGGTAATAAATGACTGGTGTGCGTAAGAGAGACGTTGAGTTAGAACCTCAGGTACCGAGCGACCTGACAGATGTTTCATCACTGTCTTGTTTGAAGCAGGAAAACCTCCTTTTTCATGCCGCCGTCACTGAGCGTGCCATCGCCGCGTCGTCCTCGCCTCACCCGTGAGCAAAAAGGTTATCCATCCCCTCGTTGAGGCGAGAGTGTCGCGGCGTGATGCACGGCGTCTTCGCGCGGCTGGCAGCCAAGGACGGCGAAGTGCGCTCCAAGTCGGTCCGTCAACCTTTACCCAGCGACGGGAAAATCAATACTGTCAGAAAGGCGTACTGTTCCTCTGACAGCCGGGATGATGTGTGAGCAGCCGGGTGGTTGTTCCACGTGGTGCCGACCTCGCCTCACCTAAGCGTGCACCACGCTGTCACGCCGTGCAATAGTCCTACAAATAAAGGCGGGTTTCTTTCCGCCAGCGACTCAAGACACTCTCTTGGCATTTTTGTGATCTGTTTTTAAAAATCTCCTGTCATGGCCGTCTTCTAATGAAATTTATGGACAGGCGTTTTAACATCATCTGGATTTACGTTAATCCAGATTGTCCTGATTGACAAAACCTTGGAGAGCAAACTATTGAGGTGGACTAACTAAACCAATGAGTGTGCTAGGCTAATGTTCGCTCGTCCAGTTGGTGGAGTCAAGAGAAAAGAACGAAATGCAACCCGGCGTGCAGACCGTTGGGCAGCTTCTTTATATTTTCATGTATAAATGTCCGCAATTTGTCCTGATTGACAAAACCTTGGAGAGCAAACTATTGAGGTGGACTAACTAAACCAATGAGTGTGCTAGGCTAATGTTTGCTCATCCAGTTGGTGGAGTCAAGAGAAAAGAACGAAATGCAACCCGGCGTGCAGACCGTTGGGCAGCTTCTTTATATTTTCATGTATAAATGTCCGCAATTTGTCCTGATTGACAAAACCTTGGAGAGCAAACTATTGAGGTGGACTAACTAAACCAATGAGTGTGCTAGGCTAATGTTCGCTCGTCCAGTTGGTGGAGTCAAGAGAAAAGAACGAAATGCAACACGTGGTGCAGACCGTTGGGCAGCTTCTTTATATTTTCATGGATAAATGTCCGCAATTTGTCCTGATTGACAAAACCTTGGAGAGCAAACTATTGAGGTGGACTAACTAAACCAATGAGTGTGCTAGGCTAATGTTCGCTCGTCCAGTTGGTGGAGTCAAGAGAAAAGAACGAAATGCAACCCGGCGTGCAGACCATTGGGCAGCTTCTTTATATTTTCATGTATAAATGTCCACAATTTGTCCTGATTGACAAAACCTTGGAGAGCAAACTATTGAGGTGGACTAACTAAACCAATGAGTGTGCTAGGCTAATGTTCGCTCGTCCAGTTGGTGGAGTCAAGAGAAAAGAACGAAATGCAACCCGGCGTGCAGACCATTGGGCAGCTTCTTTATATTTTCATGTATAAATGTCCGCAATTTGTCCTGATTGACAAAACCTTGGAGAGCAAACTATTGAGGTGGACTAACTAAACCAATGAGTGTGCTAGGCTAATGTTCGCTCGTCCAGTTGGTGGAGTCAAGAGAAAAGAACGAAATGCAACCCGGCGTGCAGACCATTGGGCAGCTTCTTTATATTTTCATGTATAAATGTCCGCAATTTGTCCTGATTGACAAAACCTTGGAGAGCAAACTATTGAGGTGGACTAACTAAACCAATGAGTGTGCTAGGCTAATGTTCGCTCGTCCAGTTGGTGGAGTCAAGAGAAAAGAACGAAATGCAACCCGGCGTGCAGACCATTGGGCAGCTTCTTTATATTTTCATGTATAAATGTCCGCAATTTGTCCTGATTGACAAAACCTTGGAGAGCAAACTATTGAGGTGGACTAACTAAACCAATGAGTGTGCTAGGCTAATGTTCGCTCGTCCAGTTGGTGGAGTCAAGAGAAAAGAACGAAATGCAACACGTGGTGCAGACCATTGGGCAGCTTCTTTATATTTTCATGGATAAATGTCCCCAATTTGTCCTGATTGACAAAACCTTGGAGAGCAAACTATTGAGGTGGACTAACTAAACCAATGAGTGTGCTAGGCTAATGTTCGCTCGTCCAGTTGGTGGAGTCAAGAGAAAAGAACGAAATGCAACACGTGGTGCAGACCGTTGGGCGGCTTCTTTATATTTTCATGGATAAATGTCCGCAATTTGTCCTGATTGACAAAACCTTGGAGAGCAAACTATTGAGGTGGACTAACTAAACCAATGAGTGTGCTAGGCTAATGTTCGCTCGTCCAGTTGGTGGAGTCAAGAGAAAAGAACGAAATGCAACCCGGCGTGCAGACCATTGGGCAGCTTCTTTATATTTTCATGTATAAATGTCCACAATTTGTCCTGATTGACAAAACCTTGGAGAGCAAACTATTGAGGTGGACTAACTAAACCAATGAGTGTGCTAGGCTAATGTTCGCTCGTCCAGTTGGTGGAGTCAAGAGAAAAGAACGAAATGCAACCCGGCGTGCAGACCATTGGGCAGCTTCTTTATATTTTCATGTATAAATGTCCGCAATTTGTCCTGATTGACAAAACCTTGGAGAGCAAACTATTGAGGTGGACTAACTAAACCAATGAGTGTGCTAGGCTAATGTTCGCTCGTCCAGTTGGTGGAGTCAAGAGAAAAGAACGAAATGCAACCCGGCGTGCAGACCATTGGGCAGCTTCTTTATATTTTCATGTATAAATGTCCGCAATTTGTCCTGATTGACAAAACCTTGGAGAGCAAACTATTGAGGTGGACTAACTAAACCAATGAGTGTGCTAGGCTAATGTTCGCTCGTCCAGTTGGTGGAGTCAAGAGAAAAGAACGAAATGCAACCCGGCGTGCAGACCATTGGGCAGCTTCTTTATATTTTCATGTATAAATGTCCGCAATTTGTCCTGATTGACAAAACCTTGGAGAGCAAACTATTGAGGTGGACTAACTAAACCAATGAGTGTGCTAGGCTAATGTTCGCTCATCCAGTTGGTGGAGTCAAGAGAAAAGAACGAAATGCAACACGTGGTGCAGACCATTGGGCAGCTTCTTTATATTTTCATGGATAAATGTCCCCAATTTGTCCTGATTGACAAAACCTTGGAGAGCAAACTATTGAGGTGGACTAACTAAACCAATGAGTGTGCTAGGCTAATGTTCGCTCGTCCAGTTGGTGGAGTCAAGAGAAAAGAACGAAATGCAACACGTGGTGCAGACCGTTGGGCGGCTTCTTTATATTTTCATGGATAAATGTCCGCAATTTGTCCTGATTGACAAAACCTTGGAGAGCAAACTATTGAGGTGGACTAACTAAACCAATGAGTGTGCTAGGCTAATGTTCGCTCGTCCAGTTGGTGGAGTCAAGAGAAAAGAACGAAATGCAACACGTGGTGCAGACCGTTGGGCAGCTTCTTTATATTTTCATGGATAAATGTCCGCAATTTGTCCTGATTGACAAAACCTTGGAGAGCAAACTATTGAGGTGGACTAACTAAACCAATGAGTGTGCTAGGCTAATGTTCGCTCGTCCAGTTGGTGGAGTCAAGAGAAAAGAACGAAATGCAACACGTGGTGCAGACCGTTGGGCAGCTTCTTTATATTTTCATGGATAAATGTCCGCATTTTGTCCTGATTGACAAAACCTTGGAGAGCAAACTATTGAGGTGGACTAACTAAACCAATGAGTGTGCTAGGCTAATGTTCGCTCGTCCAGTTGGTGGAGTCAAGAGAAAAGAACGAAATGCAACCCGGCGTGCAGACCGTTGGGCAGCTTCTTTATATTTTCATGTATAAATGTCCGCAATTTGTCCTGATTGACAAAACCTTGGAGAGCAAACTATTGAGGTGGACTAACTAAACCAATGAGTGTGCTAGGCTAATGTTCGCTCGTCCAGTTGGTGGAGTCAAGAGAAAAGAACGAAATGCAACACGTGGTGCAGACCGTTGGGCAGCTTCTTTATATTTTCATGGATAAATGTCCGCAATTTGTCCTGATTGACAAAACCTTGGAGAGCAAACTATTGAGGTGGACTAACTAAACCAATGAGTGTGCTAGGCTAATGTTCGCTCGTCCAGTTGGTGGAGTCAAGAGAAAAGAACGAAATGCAACCCGGCGTGCAGACCATTGGGCAGCTTCTTTATATTTTCATGTATAAATGTCCGCAATTTGTCCTGATTGACAAAACCTTGGAGAGCAAACTATTGAGGTGGACTAACTAAACCAATGAGTGTGCTAGGCTAATGTTTGCTCATCCAGTTGGTGGAGTCAAGAGAAAAGAACGAAATGCAACACGTGGTGCAGACCATTGGGCAGCTTCTTTATATTTTCATGGATAAATGTCCCCAATTTGTCCTGATTGACAAAACCTTGGAGAGCAAACTATTGAGGTGGACTAACTAAACCAATGAGTGTGCTAGGCTAATGTTCGCTCCTCCAGTTGGTGGAGTCAAGAGAAAAGAACGAAATGCAACACGTGGTGCAGACCGTTGGGCAGCTTCTTTATATTTTCATGGATAAATGTCCGCAATTTGTCCTGATTGACAAAACCTTGGAGAGCAAACTATTGAGGTGGACTAACTAAACCAATGAGTGTGCTAGGCTAATGTTCGCTCGTCCAGTTGGTGGAGTCAAGAGAAAAGAACGAAATGCAACACGTGGTGCAGACCGTTGGGCAGCTTCTTTATATTTTCATGGATAAATGTCCGCAATTTGTCCTGATTGACAAAACCTTGGAGAGCAAACTATTGAGGTGGACTAACTAAACCAATGAGTGTGCTAGGCTAATGTTCGCTCGTCCAGTTGGTGGAGTCAAGAGAAAAGAACGAAATGCAACACGTGGTGCAGACCGTTGGGCAGCTTCTTTATATTTTCATGGATAAATGTCCGCAATATGTCCTGATTGACAAAACCTTGGAGAGCAAACTATTGAGGTGGACTAACTAAACCAATGAGTGTGCTAGGCTAATGTTCGCTCATCCAGTTGGTGGAGTCAAGAGAAAAGAACGAAATGCAACACGTGGTGCAGACCGTTGGGCAGCTTCTTTATATTTTCATGGATAAATGTCCCCAATTTGTCCTGATTGACAAAACCTTGGAGAGAAAACTATTGAGATGGACTAACTAAACCAATGAGTGTGCTAGGCTAATGTTCGCTCATCCAGTTGGTGGAGTCAAGAGAAAAGAACGAAATGCAACACGTGGTGCAGACCATTGGGCAGCTTCTTTATATTTTCATGGATAAATGTCCGCAATATGTCCTGATTGACAAAACCTTGGAGAGCAAACTATTGAGGTGGACTAACTAAACCAATGAGTGTGCTAGGCTAATGTTCGCTCGTCCAGTTGGTGGAGTCAAGAGAAAAGAACGAAATGCAACCCGGCGTGCAGACCATTGGGCAGCTTCTTTATATTTTCATGTATAAATGTCCGCAATTTGTCCTGATTGAAAAAACCTTGGAGAGCAAACTATTGAGGTGGACTAACTAAACCAATGAGTGTGCTAGGCTAATGTTCGCTCGTCCAGTTGGTGGAGTCAAGAGAAAAGAACGAAATGCAACACGTGGTGCAGACCGTTGGGCAGCTTCTTTATATTTTCATGTATAAATGTCCGCAATTTGTCCTGATTGACAAAACCTTGGAGAGCAAACTATTGAGGTGGACTAACTAAACCAATGAGTGTGCTAGGCTAATGTTTGCTCATCCAGTTGGTGGAGTCAAGAGAAAAGAACGAAATGCAACCCGGCGTGCAGACCGTTGGGCAGCTTCTTTATATTTTCATGTATAAATGTCCGCAATTTGTCCTGATTGACAAAACCTTGGAGAGCAAACTATTGAGGTGGACTAACTAAACCAATGAGTGTGCTAGGCTAATGTTTGCTCGTCCAGTTGGTGGAGTCAAGAGAAAAGAACGAAATGCAACCCGGCGTGCAGACCATTGGGCAGCTTCTTTATATTTTCATGTATAAATGTCCGCAATTTGTCCTGATTGACAAAACCTTGGAGAGCAAACTATTGAGGTGGACTAACTAAACCAATGAGTGTGCTAGGCTAATGTTTGCTCATCCAGTTGGTGGAGTCAAGAGAAAAGAATGAAATGCAACACGTGGTGCAGACCATTGGGCAGCTTCTTTATATTTTCATGGATAAATGTCCCCAATTTGTCCTGATTGACAAAACCTTGGAGAGCAAACTATTGAGGTGGACTAACTAAACCAATGAGTGTGCTAGGCTAATGTTCGCTCGTCCAGTTGGTGGAGTCAAGAGAAAAGAACGAAATGCAACACGTGGTGCAGACCGTTGGGCAGCTTCTTTATATTTTCATGGATAAATGTCCGCAATTTGTCCTGATTGACAAAACCTTGGAGAGCAAACTATTGAGGTGGACTAACTAAACCAATGAGTGTGCTAGGCTAATGTTCGCTCCTCCAGTTGGTAGAGTTAAAAGAAAAGAACCAAATGTAACACGTTGTGCAGACCATTGGGCAGCTTCTTTATATTTTCATGGATAAATGTCCGCAATTTGGATGTTGTTTTAGTGGATTAAAGTTAAAGTACCACTGATAGACACACACACACTAGGTGTGGTGAAATTATCCTCTGCATTCGACCCATCCCCTTGTTCCAACTCCTGGGAGGTGAGGGGAGCAGTGAGCAGCAGCGGTGGCCGCGCTCTGGAATCATTTTGGTGATTTAACCCCCAATTCCAACCCTTAGATGCTGAGTGCCAAGGTAATGGGCATACTTGCCAACCCTCCCGATTTTCCCGGGAGACTCCCGAATTTCAGTGCCCCTCCCGAAAATCTCCCGGGGCAACCATTCTCCCGAATTTCTCCCGATTTCCACCCGGACAACAATATTGGGGGCGTGCCTTAAAGGCATTGCCTTTAGCGTCCTCTACAACCTGAAAAGGAGACTATTATATATGTCTCCGTTATCCATAGGTTTATCTATAACAGTGGTTCTTAACCTGGGTTCGATCGAACCCTAGGGGTTCGGTGAGTTGGCCTCAGGGGTTCGGCGCAGGTCAAGACACACCCGACTCATCGTGTAAATAAAAACTTCTCCCTATCGGCGTATTATGGATACGGCAACAACAGAAGTCACACTGATTTTCAGGTGTGCAATTTGTTGTGAGTTCATGCACTGTGTTGGTTTTGTTCTCTAAACAAGGTGATGTTCATGCACGGATAATTTTGTGCACCAGTAAAAAAATATATAACTTTGTCTTGAATTTGAAAATGTATTATTTTTTTTCACAAAAGAAGGATTCGGTGAATGCGCACATGAAACTGGTGGGGTTCGGTACCTCCAAAAAGGTTAACAACCACTGATCTATAAGCCATAAAGTAGGCAGGCACGGAGCTATTTCTCAGCGTGTGTTTATTCGCCGGCACGTTAATACACTGACACACAACACCCGGATTCCCATCATGCATTGCTTCAAAACTACGGCAAGTAGTATTGTCCAAAAACATAACAGAGACGAAGCAGAAGAATGAAGAAGAGACATGGCGACGACGAGTAAGAAGAAGAAGTACGCTTGCAAGTTCCAAAATGATTGGAAAAAATAATTTCAGTTCATCCAGGACAGCTTAATCAACTGTTGCAAAGCTGTCATCAACACTCACAAGTATAAAACTACTTTTTTAAAGTACCGTATTTTCCGCACTATAAGGCGCACCGGATTATAAGGCGCACCTTCAATGAATGGCCTATTTTAAAACTCTGTTCTTATATAAGGCGCACCGCATTATAAGACGCATAGAATAGACGCTACAGTAGAGGCTGGGGTTACGTTATGCATCCCGTAGTTGCGAGACCTGTTGTGGCTCAATATTGGTCCATATATAAGGCGCGCCGGATTATAAGGCGCACCTTCAATGAATGGCTTATTTTAAAACTTTGTTCATATATAAGGCGCACCGCATTATAAGGCGCATAGAATAGATGCTACAGTAGAGGCGGGGGTTACGTTATGCATCCCGTAGTTGCGAGACTTGTTGTGGCTCAGTATTGGCCCATATATAAGGCGCACCGCATTATAAGGCGCATAGAATAGATGCTACAGTAGAGGCTGGGGTTACGTTATGCATCCCGTAGTTGCGAGACCTGTTGTGGCTCAATATTGGTCCATATATAAGGCGCACCGCATTATAAGGCACACCTTCAATGAATGGCCTATTTTAAAACTTTGTTCATATGTAAGGCGCACCGCATTATAAGGCGCATAGAATAGACGCTACAGTAGAGGCTGGGGTTACGTTATGCATCCCGTAGTTGCGAGACCTGTTGTGGCTCAGTATTGGTCCATATATAAGGCGCACCGCATTATAAGGCGCATAGAATAGATGCTACAGGAGAGGCTGGGGTTACGTTATGCATCCCGTAGTTGCGAGACCTGTTGTGGCTCAATATTGGTCCATATATAAGGCGCACCGGATTATAAGGCACACCTTCAATGAATGGCCTATTTTAAAACTGTGTTCATATATAAGGCGCACCGCGTTATAAGGCGCATAGAATAGACGCTACAGGAGAGGCTGGGGTTACGTTATGCATCCCGTAGTTGCGAGACCTGTTGTGGCTCAGTATTGGTCCATATATAAGGCGCACCGGATTATAAGGTGCACCTTCAATGAATAGCCTATTTTAAAACTTTGTTCATATATAAGGCGCACCGCATTATAAGGCGCATAGAATAGACACTACAGTAGAGGCTGGGGTTACGTTATGCATCCCGTAGTTGCGTGACCTGTTGTGGCTCAATATTGGTCCATATATAAGGCGCACCGGATTATAAGGCACATAGAATAGATGCTACAGTAGAGGCTGGGGTTACGTTATGCATCCCGTAGTTGCGAGACCTGTTGTGGCTCAATATTGGTCCATATATAAGGCGCACCGGATTATAAGGTGCACCTTCAATGAATGGCCTATTTTAAAACTTTGTTCATATATAAGGCGCACCGCATTATAAGGCGCATAGAATAGACGCTACAGTAGAGGCTGGGGTTACGTTACGCATCCCGTAGTTGCGAGACCTGTTGTGGCTCAATATTGGTCCATATATAAGGCGCACCGCATTATAAGGCACACCTTCAATGAATGGCCTATTTTAAAACTTTGTTCATATATAAGGCGCACCGCATTATAAGGCGCATAGAATAGACGCTACAGCAGAGGCTGGGGTTACGTTATGCATCCCGTAGTTGCGAGACCTGTTGTGGCTCAATATTGGTCCATATATAAGGCGCACCGGATTATAAGGCACACCTTCAATGAATGGCCTATTTTAAAACTTTGTTCATATATAAGGCGCACCGCATTATAAGGCGCATAGAATAGATGCTACAGTAGAGGCTGGGGTTACGTTATGCATCCCGTAGTTGCGAGACCTGTTGTGGCTCAATATTGGTCCATATATAAGGCGCGCCGGATTATAAGGCGCACCTTCAATGAATGGCCTATTTTAAAACGTTGTTCATATATAAGGCACACCGCATTATAAGGCGCATAGAATAGATGCTACAGTAGAGGCAGGGGTTACGTTATGCATCCCGTAGTTGCGAGACCTGTTGTGGCTCAGTATTGGCCCATATATAAGGCGCACCGCATTATAAGGCGCATAGAATAGATGCTACAGTAGAGGCTGGGGTTACGTTATGCATCCCGTAGTTGCGAGACCTGTTGTGGCTCAATATTGGTCCATATATAAGGCGCACCACATTATAAGGCACATAGAATAGATGCTACAGTAGAGGCTTGGGTTATGTTATGCATCCCGTAGTTGCGAGACCTGTTGTGGCTCAATATTGGTCCATATATACGGCGCACCGGATTATAAGGTGCACCTTCAATGAATGGCCTATTTTAAAACTTTGTTCATATATAAGGCGCACCGCATTACAAGGCGAATAGAATAGATGCTACAGTAGAGGCTTGGGTTATGTTATGCATCCCGTAGTTGCGAGACCTGTTGTGGCTCAATATTGGTCCATATATAAGGCGCACCGGATTATAAGGTGCACCTTCAATGAATGGCCTATTTTAAAACTTTGTTCATATATAAGGCGCACCGCATTACAAGGCGAATAGAATAGATGCTACAGTAGAGGCTGGGGTTACGTTATGCATCCCGTAGTTGCGAGACCTGTTGTGGCTCAATATTGGTCCATATATAAGGCGCACCACATTATAAGGCACATAGAATAGATGCTACAGTAGAGGCTGGGGTTACGTTATGCATCCCGTAGTTGCGAGACCTGTTGTGGCTCAGTATTAGTCCATATATAAGGTGCACCGGATTATAAGGTGCACCTTCAATGAATAGCCTATTTTAAAACTTTGTTCATATATAAGGCGCACCGCATTATAAGGCGCACCGCATTATTAGGCGCATAGAATAGACGCTACAGTAGAGGCTGGGGTTACGTTATGCATCCCGTAGTTGCGAGACCTGTTGTGGCTCAATATTGGTCCATATATAAGGCGCACCGCATTATAAGGCACATAGAATATATGCTACAGTAGAGGCTGGGGTTACGTTATGCATCCCGTAGTTGCGAGACCTGTTGTGGCTCAATATTGGTCCATATATAAGGCGCACCGCATTATAAGGCACATAGAATAGATGCTACAGTAGAGGCTGGGGTTACGTTATGCATCCCGTAGTTGCGAGACCTGTTGTGGCTCAATATTGGTCCATATATAAGGCGCACCGGATTATAAGGTGCACCTTCAATGAATGGCCTATTTTAAAACTTTGTTCATATATAAGGCGCACCGCATTATAAGGCGCATAGAATAGATGCTACAGTAGAGGCTGGGGTTACGTTATGCATCCCGTAGTTGCGAGACCTGTTGTGGCTCAATATTGGTCCATATATAAGGCGCACCGGATTATAAGGCACACCTTCAATGAATGGCCTATTTTAAAACTTTGTTCATATATAAGGCGCACCGCATTATAAGGCGCATAGAATAGATGCTACAGTAGAGGCTGGGGTTACGTTATGCATCCCGTAGTTGCGAGACCTGTTGTGGCTCAATATTGGTCCATATATAAGGCGCGCCGGATTATAAGGCGCACCTTCAATGAATGGCCTATTTTAAAACGTTGTTCATATATAAGGCACACCGCATTATAAGGCGCATAGAATAGATGCTACAGTAGAGGCTGGGGTTACGTTATGCATCCCGTAGTTGCGAGACCTGTTGTGGCTCAGTATTGGCCCATATATAAGGCGCACCGCATTATAAGGCGCATAGAATAGATGCTACAGTAGAGGCTGGGGTTACGTTATGCATCCCGTAGTTGCGAGACCTGTTGTGGCTCAATATTGGTCCATATATAAGGCGCACCACATTATAAGGCACATAGAATAGATGCTACAGTAGAGGCTTGGGTTATGTTATGCATCCCGTAGTTGCGAGACCTGTTGTGGCTCAATATTGGTCCATATATAAGGCGCACCGGATTATAAGGTGCACCTTCAATGAATGGCCTATTTTAAAACTTTGTTCATATATAAGGCGCACCGCATTACAAGGCGAATAGAATAGATGCTACAGTAGAGGCTTGGGTTATGTTATGCATCCCGTAGTTGCGAGACCTGTTGTGGCTCAATATTGGTCCATATATAAGGCGCACCGGATTATAAGGTGCACCTTCAATGAATGGCCTATTTTAAAACTTTGTTCATATATAAGGCGCACCGCATTACAAGGCAAATAGAATAGATGCTACAGTAGAGGCTGGGGTTACGTTATGCATCCCGTAGTTGCGAGACCTGTTGTGGCTCAATATTGGTCCATATATAAGGCGCACCACATTATAAGGCGCATAGAATAGATGCTACAGTAGAGGCTGGGGTTACGTTATGCATCCCGTAGTTGCGAGACCTGTTGTGGCTCAATATTGGTCCATATATAAGGCGCACCGGATTATAAGGCACATCTTCAATGAATGGCCTATTTTAAAACTGTGTTCATATATAAGGTGCACCGCATTATAAGGCGCACCACATTATAAGGCGCATAGAATAGACGCTACAGTAGAGGCTGGGGTTACGTTATGCATCCCGTAGTTGCGAGACCTGTTGTGGCTCAGTATTAGTCCATATATAAGGTGCACCGGATTATAAGGTGCACTTTCAATGAATAGCCTATTTTAAAACTTTGTTCATATATAAGGCGCACCGCATTATAAGGCGCACCGCATTATAAGGCGCATAGAATAGACGCTACAGTAGAGGCTGGGGTTACGTTATGCATCCCGTAGTTGCGAGACCTGTTGTGGCTCAATATTGGTCCATATATAAGGCGCACCGCATTATAAGGCACATAGAATATATGCTACAGTAGAGGCTGGGGTTACGTTATGCATCCCGTAGTTGCGAGACCTGTTGTGGCTCAATATTGGTCCATATATAAGGCGCACCGGATTATAAGGTGCACCTTCAATGAATGGCCTATTTTAAAACTTTGTTCATATATAAGGCGCACCGCATTATAAGGCGCATAGAATAGATGCTACAGTAGAGGCTGGGGTTACGTTATGCATCCCGTAGTTGCGAGACCTGTTGTGGTTCAATATTGGTCCATATATAAGGCACACCGCATTATAAGGCACACCTTCAATGAATGGCCTATTTTAAAACTTTGTTCATATATAAGGCGCACCGCATTATAAGGCGCATAGAATAGACGCTACAGCAGAGGCTGGGGTTACGTTATGCATCCCGTAGTTGCGAGACCTGTTGTGGCTCAATATTGGTCCATATATAAGGCGCACCGGATTATAAGGCACACCTTCAATGAATGGCCTATTTTAAAACTTTGTTCATATATAAGGCGCACCGCATTATAAGGCGCATAGAATAGATGCTACAGTAGAGGCTGGGGTTACGTTATGCATCCCGTAGTTGCGAGACCTGTTGTGGCTCAATATTGGTCCATATATAAGGCGCACCGGATTATAAGGTGCACCTTCAATGAATGGCCTATTTTAAAACTTTGTTCATATATAAGGCGCACCGCATTATAAGGCGCATAGAATAGATGCTACAGTAGAGGCTGGGTTACGTTATGCATCCCGTAGTTGCGAGACCTGTTGTGGCTCAATATTGGTCCATATATAAGGCGCACCGCATTATAAGGCACATAGAATAGATGCTACAGTAGAGGCTGGGGTTACGTTATGCATCCCGTAGTTGCGAGACCTGTTGTGGCTCAATATTGGTCCATATATAAGGCGCACCGCATTATAAGGCACACCTTCAATGAATGGCCTATTTTAAGACTTTGTTCATATATAAGGCGCACCGCATTATAAGGCGCATAGAATAGATGCTACAGTAGAGGCTGGGGTTACGTTATGCATCCCGTAGTTGCGAGACTTGTTGTGGCTCAGTATTGGCCCATATATAAGGCGCACCGCATTATAAGGCGCATAGAATAGATGCTACAGTAGAGGCTGGGGTTACGTTATGCATCCCGTAGTTGCGAGACCTCTTGTGGCTCAATATTGGTCCATATATAAGGCGCACCTTCAATGAATGGCCTATTTTAAAACTGTGTTCATATATAAGGCGTTATGCATCCCGTAGTTGCGAGACCTGTTGTGGCTCAATATTGGTCCATATATAAGGCGCACCGCATTATAAGGCACATAGAATAGATGCTACAGTAGAGGCTGGGGTTACGTTATGCATCCCGTAGTTGCGAGACCTGTTGTGGCTCAATATTGGTCCATATATAAGGCGCACCGGATTATAAGGCACACCTTCAATGAATGGCCTATTTTAAAACTTTGTTCATATATAAGGCGCACCGCATTATAAGGCGCATAGAATAGATGCTACAGTAGAGGCTGGGGTTACGTTATGCATCCCGTAGTTGTGAGACCTGTTGTGGCTCAATATTGGTCCATATATAAGGCGCACCGCATTATAAGGCGCATAGAATAGATGCTACAGTAGAGGCTGGGGTTATGTTATGCATCCCGTAGTTGCGAGACCTGTTGTGGCTCAATATTGGTCCATATATAAGGCGCACCGCATTATAAGGCGCATAGAATAGATGCTACAGTAGAGGCTGGGGTTACGTTATGCATCCCGTAGTTGCGAGACCTGTTGTGGCTCAATATTGGTCCATATATAAGGCGCACCGCATTATAAGGCACACCTTCAATGAATGGCCTATTTTAAAACTTTGTTCATATATAAGGCGCACCGCATTATAAGGCGCATAGAATAGATGCTACAGTAGAGGCTGGGGTTACGTTATGCATCCCGTAGTTGCGAGACCTGTTGTGGCTCAGTATTGGTCCATATATAAGGCGCACCACATTATAAGGCACATAGAATAGATGCTACAGTAGAGGCTGGGGTTACGTTATGCATCCCGTAGTTGCGAGACCTGTTGTGGCTCAATATTGGTCCATATATAAGGCGCCCCGGATTATAAGGTGCACCTTCAATGAATGGCCTATTTTAAAACTTTGTTCATATATAAGGCGCACCGCATTATAAGGCGCATAGAATAGACGCTACAGTAGATGCTGGGGTTACGTTACGCATCCCGTAGTTGCGAGACCTGTTGTGGCTCAATATTGGTCCATATATAAGGCGCACCGCATTATAAGGCACATAGAATAGATGCTACAGTAGACGCTGGGGTTACGTTATGCATCCCGTAGTTGCGAGACCTGTTGTGGCTCAATATTGGTCCATATATAAGGCGCACCGCATTATAAGGCACACCTTCAATGAATGGCCTATTTTAAGACTTTGTTCATATATAAGGCGCACCGCATTATAAGGCGCATAGAATAGATGCTACAGTAGAGGCTGGGGTTACGTTATGCATCCCGTAGTTGCGAGACTTGTTGTGGCTCAGTATTGGCCCATATATAAGGCGCACCGCATTATAAGGCGCATAGAATAGATGCTACAGTAGAGGCTGGGGTTACGTTATGCATCCCGTAGTTGCGAGACTTGTTGTGGCTCAGTATTGGCCCATATATAAGGCGCACCGCATTATAAGGCGCATAGAATAGATGCTACAGTAGAGGCTGGGGTTACGTTATGCATCCCGTAGTTGCGAGACCTCTTGTGGCTCAATATTGGTCCATATATAAGGCGCACCTTCAATGAATGGCCTATTTTAAAACTGTGTTCATATATAAGGCGTTATGCATCCCGTAGTTGCGAGACCTGTTGTGGCTCAATATTGGTCCATATATAAGGCGCACCGCATTATAAGGCACATAGAATAGATGCTACAGTAGAGGCTGGGGTTACGTTATGCATCCCGTAGTTGCGAGACCTGTTGTGGCTCAATATTGGTCCATATATAAGGCGCACCGGATTATAAGGCACACCTTCAATGAATGGCCTATTTTAAAACTTTGTTCATATATAAGGCGCACCGCATTATAAGGCGCATAGAATAGATGCTACAGTAGAGGCTGGGGTTACGTTATGCATCCCGTAGTTGTGAGACCTGTTGTGGCTCAATATTGGTCCATATATAAGGCGCACCGCATTATAAGGCGCATAGAATAGATGCTACAGTAGAGGCTGGGGTTACGTTATGCATCCCGCAGTTGCGAGACCTGTTGTGGCTCAATATTGGTCCATATATAAGGCGCACCGGATTATAAGGCACATAGAATAGATGCTACAGTAGAGGCTGGGGTTACGTTATGCATCCCGTAGTTGCGGGACCTGTTGTGGCTCAATATTGGTCCATATATAAGGCGCACCGCATTATAAGGCACACCTTCAATGAATGGCCTATTTTAAAACTTTGTTCATATATAAGGCGCACCGCATTATAAGGCGCATAGAATAGATGCTACAGTAGAGGCTGGGGTTACGTTATGCATCCCGTAGTTGCGAGACCTGTTGTGGCTCAGTATTGGTCCATATATAAGGCGCACCACATTATAAGGCACATAGAATAGATGCTACAGTAGAGGCTGGGGTTACGTTATGCATCCCGTAGTTGCGAGACCTGTTGTGGCTCAATATTGGTCCATATATAAGGCGCACCGGATTATAAGGCACACCTTCAATGAATGGCCTATTTTAAAACTGTGTTCATATATAAGGCGCACCGCATTATAAGGCGCATAGAATAGACGCTACAGTAGAGGCTGGGGTTACGTTATGCATCCCGTAGTTGCGAGACCTGTTGTGGCTCAATATTGGTCCATATATAAGGCGCACCGCATTATAAGGCACATAGAATAGATGCTACAGTAGACGCTGGGGTTACGTTATGCATCCCGTAGTTGCGAGACCTGTTGTGGCTCAATATTGGTCCATATATAAGGCGCACCGCATTATAAGGCACACCTTCAATGAATGGCCTATTTTAAAACTTTGTTCATATATAAGGCGCACCGCATTATAAGGCGCATAGAATAGATTCTACAGTAGAGGCTGGGGTTACGTTATGCATCCCGTAGTTGCGAGACCTGTTGTGGCTCAATATTGGTCCATATATAAGGCGCACCGCATTATAAGGCACACCTTCAATGAATGGCCTATTTTAAAACTTTGTTCATATATAAGGCGCACCGCATTATAAGGCGCATAGAATAGACGCTACAGTAGAGGCTGGGGTTACGTTATGCATCCCGTAGTTGCGAGACCTGTTGTGGCTCAGTATTGGTCCATATATAAGGCGCACCGCATTATAAGGCACATAGAATAGATGCTACAGTAGAGGCTGGGGTTACGTTATGCATCCCGTAGTTGCGAGACCTGTTGTGGCTCAATATTGGTCCATATATAAGGCGCACCGGATTATAAGGTGCACCTTCAATGAATGGCCTATTTTAAAACTTTGTTCATATATAAGGCGCACCGCATTATAAGGCGCATAGAATAGACGCTACAGTAGAGGCTGGGGTTACGTTACGCATCCCGTAGTTGCGAGACCTGTTGTGGCTCAATATTGGTCCATATATAAGGCGCACCGCATTATAAGGCGCATAGAATAGATGCTACAGTAGAGGCTGGGGTTACGTTATGCATCCTGTAGTTGCGAGACCTGTTGTGGCTCAATATTGGTCCATATATAAGGCGCACTGGATTATAAGGTGCACCTTCAATGAATGGCCTATTTTAAAACTTTGTTCATATATAAGGCGCTCCGCATTATAAGGCGCATAGAATAGACGCTACAGGAGAGGCTGGGGTTACGTTATGCATCCCGTAGTTGCGAGACCTGTTGTGGCTCAATATTGGTGCATATATAAGGCGCACCGGATTATAAGGCGCACTGTCAGCTTTTGAGAAAATTTGAGGTTTTTAGGTGCGCCTTATAGTGCAGAAAATACAGTAATAATTTCTTACTTAAAGCATGAAAAAGAAATCATGATGATTTTCTTGTTCTATCGGCAGATAATTTTGCTTAGTTCAAATAAAATACCCCTCATTTTTGTATTTTTTTTTTCTTGTTTTTGAACACTGACTTTTTGCAGTGTGCCAGTTTATTTTGCACTTTGACATTGAAGGTTGAACTATGAGTTTGCTCCACAAAACATCTCGTCCACATCCGTCACCTAATTGTCTCGGCCAGGGAAATTCGAACCCCAGAGAGCCTTTGAATGCAAGACTTTGACCTTGTTGCTTCATGCCTGCCATGATCAATGAGGTCTAAAATGTCGGATGGTGGTCTAAAGAGATTTCCTCCTGGAATTTTCTGAAGGTTGCAGGCGAGCATCCATGGAATTTAGAGAGGCCTCGGCTGCCTGGAGAGACGGACGCATGGTTTTATAAGTGGAGGTAGTCACAGAGGAGTGGACTTCCTGGCCTTGGGGTGTCCTCGCCAGGGATTGTTTGGGTTTTTTACGGCCTAGAGCAGACGCTTGAACCGGCAGCTGGTTTGGCAGAAAGCGCCGCGTCTCCATCCGGAGGAAGCGCATCCTGGCAGGAGACTAAACCCGCGTCTGCCAGCGCTCGGAGCCGTGAAGCGTCCTCAACCCGGGGGGCTGACATTTGCGCCGGCCAGTCGGGAGAGGGCGGACATGATGGAAATATCAACGCGGTGTTGGGATGACTGGCGGTGGAGGCGTGGGAGAGCGATTAGCTCCGACGGAAGGGTAATGGGACAGATGTGATTATGTCGCGATGGTGAGCAAAGAGGGTTTTGACAGCGTGGAGAAGTGGAAGTGACAGCGGAGGACAGGAGCGGGATGATGGAGAGGATTCGGAGCGTCCTTTTTGAAAAGGTCTCATTATAAACATGTTGTTTTTATCTGACAGGTTCGCTCGCCGGTTCAATTCTCCCACGTTAACAAGTTGGCTCGAGTTCTGATCGATACACGAGCTCAGAAATGTCACTGTGGAGGACAGATCTGGCACGCCAAATCCTGATATGTGGCCCGCGAGAGCCTGGAAATATTATCTCACTTAATGTATTCATTCTTTAAATATTTGCAGGAAAAATACATACAATTGCAATTGTCTTTTAACTTTAAAGGCCTACTGAAAGCCACTACTACCGACCATGCAATTTTAAATTTCCCGCTAAACTTACGGTTGAAAATGTCTATGTATGATGACGTATGCGCGTGACGTCAATGGTTGAAACGGAAGTATTCGGCCCCATTGAATCCAATACAAAAAGCTCTGTTTTCATCTCAAAATTCCACAGTATTCTGGACATCTGTGTTGGTGAATCTTTTGCAATTTGTTTAATGAACAATGAAGACTGCAAAGACGGAAGTTGTAGGTGGGATCGGTGTTTTAGCGGCTGGCTGCAGCAACACAACCAGGAGGACTTTGAGATGGATAGCAGACGCGCTAGCCGCCGGCCTCACCTTGACTTCCTCCGTCTCCGGGCCGCCGACCGCATCTATGATCGGGTGAAGTCTTTCGTCGCTCCGTCGATCGCTGGAACGCAGGTGAGCACGGGTGTTGATGAGCAGATGAGGACTGGCTGGCGTTGGTGGAGCGCTAATGTTTTTAGCATAGCTCTGTGAGGTCCCGTTGCTAAGTTAGCTTCAATGGCGTCGTTAGCAACAGCATTGTTAAGCTTCGCCAGCCTGGAAAGCATTAACCGTGTATTTACATGTCCATGGTTTAATAGTATTGTTGATTTTCTGTCTATCCTTCCAGTCAGGGGTTTATTTCTTTTGTTTCTATCTGCATTTAAGCACGATGTTATCACGTTAGCTCCGTAGCTAAAGAGCTTCACCGATGTATTGTCGTGAAGATAAAAGTCACTGTGAATGTCCATTTTGCGTTCTCGACTCTCAATTTCAAGAGGATATAGTATCCGAGGTGGTTTAAAATACAAATCCGTGATCCACAATAGAAAAAGGAGAAAGTGTGGAATCCAATGGACCCTTGTACCTAAGTTACGGTCAGAACGAAAAAAGAAACGTCCTGCACTGCACGCTAGTCCTTCACTTTCACGTTCCTCATCCACAAATCTTTCATCCTCGCTCACATTAATGGGGTAATAGTCGCTTTCTCGGTCCGAATCTCTCTTGCTGCATTGAAAACAATAGGAAAATGTAAACAGCCCTTCCTCCTGTGACGTCACGCTACTTCCGGTACAGGCAAGGCTTTTTTTTATCAGAGACCAAAAGTTGCGAACTTTATCGTCGTTGTTTTCTACTAAATCCTTTCAGCAAAAATATGGCAATATCGCGAAATGATCAAGTATGACACATAGAATGGATCTGCTATCCCCGTTTAAATAAAAAAATGTCATTTCAGTAGGCCTTTAATATAATTTGATCACGCAACAAACATACTGACATTACGCCTGTCAAATTAGTATTTTTTTTTTTTTCAATTAGATGAATCACATTTGGGAAGTTCACTGCAAAAAGTCAGTGTTCAAAAACAAGGGAAAAAAATACAAAAATGAGGGGTGTTTTACTTGAACTAAGCAAAATTATCTGCCGATAGAACAAGAAAATTTGGCTTGTCAAGATTTTCCAAAACAAGTAAAATTAGCTAACCTCAATGGATCCAAACATACCTTAAAATAAGTATATTCTCACTAATAACAAGTGCACTTTTCTTGATAGAAAAAAAAAATAGGAGACCTTTTTGCTCGATATGTTGAAAAATATTCTTAAATTATGTAAATGCTAGTGCCATTATGTTGACATAATATGCGCTCGGCATTACATTTCTTGACACCAGCAAACTTATACTAAAAACTAGTTTTTTGTTCTTAATGGAAAGACAACAAGGCAACCGCTTGTTACTCTCGGGGTCTCCAAGCCGCTCAGGCAAATCATATTCTCTAAAAATGCATTTTTCCATCGATAACATGACATCATTGCGCCAAGTGCGTGCTCTTTCAGTCAATTAGTGCGCACATATACAGCCCGGCCCCCGGCCAAAAATGATTAATTGTAATTTTGAAGAATTCATCTGAATGTGCATGAACTATTTCTGTTCAAAATTGTTAGAAATGTCACATGTTAAATGTTTAAATATTAACTGTCAGCTTACTGTACTGTGCCAACTGTACTACTATATGAGTACGTATTTTCTATTGTTTCATCGAAAATAAAACAGCAAAGTCCATTTGGCTGTCATCCATTTTAATTATGAGACACAATTGTGTCAAAGTCGTGATTTTTTTGAATACTTGAATAAGAAATTATTACTTTAAAAAAGTAGTTTTATACTCGTGAGTGGTGATGACACAGCTTTGCAACAGTTGATATTCTAGTTTCAAGCATGTTTTACTCAATATAGGTCATAAAATTTCAGCGACAAGCTGTAGTATCTTACTGAGATCATTTAGGAACAAAACCCTTAAAACAAGTAAAACACTCTAACATAAAATCTGCTTAGTGAGAAGAATTATCTTATCAGACAGAAAATAAGCAAATATCACCCTTATTTGAGATATTTCATCTTACTTGGATTTCAGTTTTTGCAGTGTTGGTTTAATCATGATTAATCACCGGTGATTTCTCCTTTTGCATAATTAATATGTAATTCAGTAAAGACCCCAATACTTGTACAGAAATTGCAATTTTGTTGCTGGCGGGCCGTAACTGGGACCCCTGTTTTAGGCCATCTTCATGCAACTAGTAGGAGCTTTTCTAACCTGTAAACTGTTTTTTGTTTTTTTTAATTCATTATAATTATTATACAAAATAATACGTTGCGAGAATCCGTTTCAATCAAGAAATGATTCGGAATCGAATCGTCACACCGGTAATCGGAATCAGATCAACTCCTTAGGTGCCAAAAGATTCACACCCCTACTAATTAACACATTTTCCAAAACATTATATTAGCCAATATTCAACAACACAAATACAACATTTATTCAATGTCAGGTTGTGACATTGATTTGACAATTGAAATTTGGTCATTTCCCAACCAATATTCAACAACACAAATACAACGTTGAAACAACATGCTTTTTGACAACGTTCATTCATTGTCAGGATGTGATTTTGATTTGATCATTGAAATTTGGTCACAAATACAACGTTGAAACAACATGCTTTTTGAGGACGTTTAATCAACGTTGGGTTCCGACGTTGATTTGACCATTGACATGTGGTCATTTCCCAACTAATATTCAACAACACAAATACAACGTTGAAACAACATGCTTTTTGACCACGTTTATTCAATGTCAGGTTGTGATGTTGATTTGACCATTGAATTTTGGTCATTTCCCAACAAATATTCTACAACAAAAATACAACGTTGAAACAACGTGCTTTTTGACAACGTTTAATCAATGTCAGCTTGTTATGTTGATTTGACCATTGAATTTTGGTCATTTCCCAACAAATATTCTACAACAAAAATACAACGTTGAAACAACATGCTTTTTGACAACGTTCATTCATTGTCAGGTTGTGATTTTGATTTGATCATTGAAATTTGGTCACAAATACAACGTTGAAACAACATGCTTTTTGACAACGTTCATTCATTGTCAGGTTGTGATTTTGATTTGATCATTGAAATTTGGTCACAAATACAACGTTGAAACAACATGCTTTTTGACGATGTTTAATCAACGTTGGGTTCTGACGTTGATTTGACCATTGAAATGTGGTCATTTCCCAGCCAATATTCAACAACACAAAAACAACGTTGAAACAACATGCTTTTTGACAACGTTTAATCAACATGCTTTTTGACGACGTTTAATCAATGTTGGGTTCTGATGTTGATATGACCATTGATTTTTGGTCATTTCCCAACAAATATTCGACAACACAAATACAACGTTGAAACAACATGCTTTTTGACATTTATTCAATGTCAGGTTGTGACGTTGATTTGACCATTGAAATTTGGTAATTTCCCAACCAATATTCAACAACACAAATACAACGTTGAAACAACATGCTTTTTGATGACGTTTAATCAATGTTGGGTTCTGACGTTGATTTGACCTTTGAGTTTTGGTCATTTCACAACTAATATTCAACAACACAAATACAACGTTGAAACAACATGCTTTTTGACGACGTTTATTCAATGTCAGATTGTGACGTTGATTTGACCATTGAAATGTGGTCATTTCCCAACCAATATTCAACAACACAAATACAGCGTTGAAACAACATGCTTTTTGACGACATTTAATCAATGTTGGGTTCTGACGATTTGACCATTGAAATGTGGTCATTTCCCAACCAATATTCTACAACACAAATGCAACGTTGAAACAACATGCTTTTTGACGACATTTATTCAATGTCAGATTGTGACGTTGATTTGACCATTGAATTTTGGTCATTTCCCAGTCAATATTCAACAACACAAATACAACATTTATTCAATGTCAGGTACTGACGTTGGTTTGACCATTGAAATGTGGTCATTTCCCAACTAATATTCCACAACACAAATACCACGTTGAAGCAACATGCTTTTTGACAATTTTTATTTAATCTTAGGTTCTGACGTTGATTTGACCATTGAAATGTGGTCATTTCTCAACCAATATTCTACAACACAAATACAACATTGAAACAACATGCTTTTTAACAACGTTTATTCAATGTCAGGTTTTAATGTTCATTTGACCATTGAATTTTGGTCATTTCCCAACCAATATTCTACAACACAAATACAACGTTGAAACAACATGCTTTTTGATGTTTATTCAATGTCAGGTTGTGACGTTGATTTGACCATTGAAATTTGGTCATTTCCCAACCGATATTCAACAACACAAATACAACGTTGAAACAACATGCTTTTTGATGACGTTTAATCAACGTAGGGTTCTGACGTTGATATGACCATTGATTTTTGGTCATTTCCCAACAAATATTCGACAACACAAATACAACGTTGAAACAACATGCTTTTTGACATTTATTCAATGTCAGGTTGTGACGTTGATTTGACCATTGAAATTTGGTAATTTCCCAACCAATATTCAACAACACAAATACAACGTTGAAACAACATGCTTTTTGATGACGTTTAATCAATGTTGGGTTCTGACGTTGATTTGACCTTTGAGTTTTGGTCATTTCACAACTAATATTCAACAACACAAATACAACGTTGAAACAACATGCTTTTTGACGACGTTTATTCAATGTCAGATTGTGACGTTGATTTGACCATTGAAATGTGGTCATTTCCCAACCAATATTCAACAACACAAATACAGCGTTGAAACAACATGGTTTTTGACGACATTTAATCAATGTTGGGTTCTGACGATTTGACCATTGAAATGTGGTCATTTCCCAACCAATATTCTACAACACAAATGCAACGTTGAAACAACATGCTTTTTGACGACATTTATTCAATGTCAGATTGTGACGTTGATTTGACCATTGAATTTTGGTCATTTCCCAGTCAATATTCAACAACACAAATACAACATTTATTCAATGTCAGGTACTGACGTTGGTTTGACCATTGAAATGTGGTCATTTCCCAACTAATATTCCACAACACAAATACCACGTTGAAGCAACATGCTTTTTGACAATTTTTATTTAATCTTAGGTTCTGACGTTGATTTGACCATTGAAATGTGGTCATTTCTCAACCAATATTCTACAATACAAATACAACATTGAAACAACATGCTTTTTAACAACGTTTATTCAATGTCAGGTTTTAATGTTCATTTGACCATTGAATTTTGGTCATTTCCCAACCAATATTCTACAACACAAATACAACGTTGAAACAACATGCTTTTTGATGTTTATTCAATGTCAGGTTGTGACGTTGATTTGACCATTGAAATTTGGTCATTTCCCAACCAATAGTCAACAACACAAATACAACGTTGAAACAACATGGTTTTTGACGACGTTTATTCAATGTCAGATTGTGACGTTGATTTGACCATTGAAATGTGGTCATTTCCCAACCAATATTCAACAACACAAATACAGCGTTGAAACAACATGCTTTTTGATGACGTTTAATCAATGTAGGGTTCTGACGTTGATTTGACCTTTGAGTTTTGGTCATTTCACAACTAATATTCAACAACACAAATACAACGTTGAAACAACATGCTTTTTGACGACGTTTATTCAATGTCAGATTGTGACGTTGATTTGACCATTGAAATGTGGTCATTTCCCAACCAATATTCAACAACACAAATACAACGTTGAAACAACATGCTTTTTGACGACATTTAATCAATGTTGGGTTCTGACGATTTGACCATTGAAATGTGGTCATTTCCCAACCAATATTCTACAACACAAATGCAACGTTGAAACAACATGCTTTTTGACGACATTTATTCAATGTCAGATTGTGACGTTGATTTGACCATTGAATTTTGGTCATTTCCCAGCCAATATTCAACAACACAAATACAACGTTGAAACAACATGCTTTTTGGTGACGTTTAATCAATGTTGGGTTCTGACGTTGATTTGACCTTTGAGTTTTGGTCATTTCACAACTAATATTCAACAACACAAATACAACGTTGAAACAACATGCTTTTTGACGACGTTTATTCAATGTCAGATTGTGACATTGATTTGACCATTGAAATGTGGTCATTTCCCAACCAATATTCAACAACACAAATACAACGTTGAAACAACATGCTTTTTGACGACATTTAATCAATGTTGGGTTCTGACGATTTGACCATTGAAATGTGGTCATTTCCCAACCAATATTCTACAACACAAATGCAACGTTGAAACAACATGCTTTTTGACGACATTTATTCAATGTCAGATTGTGACGTTGATTTGACCATTGAATTTTGGTCATTTCCCAGCCAATATTCAACAACACAAATACAACATTTATTCAATGTCAGGTACTGACGTTGGTTTGACCATTGAAATGTGGTCATTTCCCAACTAATATTCCACAACACAAATACAACGTTGAAACAACATGCTTTTTGACAATTTTTATTTAATCTTAGGTTCTGACGTTGATTTGACCATTGAAATGTAGTCATTTCTCAACCAATATTCTACAACACAAATACAACATTGAAACAACATGCTTTTTAACAACGTTTATTCAATGTCAGGTTTTAATGTTCATTTGACCATTGAATTTTGGTCATTTCCCAACTAATATTCTACAACACAAATACAGCGTTGAAACAACATGCTTTTTGACGTTTATTCAATGTCAGGTTGTGATGTTGATTTGACCATTGAAATTTGGTCATTTCCCAACCGATATTCAACAACACAAATACAACGTTGAAACAACATGCTTTTTGATGACGTTTAATCAACGTAGGGTTCTGACGTTGATTTGACCATTGAAATTTGGTCATTTCCCAACCAATATTCTACAACACAAATACAACGTTGAAACAACATGCTTTTTGATGTTTATTCAATGTCAGGTTGTGACGTTGATTTGACCACTGAAATTTGGTAATTTCCCAACCAATATTCGACAACACAAATACAACGTTGAAACAACATGCTTTTTGACGTTTATTCAATGTCAGGTTGTGACGTTGATTTGACCATTGAAATTTGGTAATTTCCCAACCAATAGTCAACAACACAAATACAACGTTGAAACAACATGCTTTTTGACGTTTATTCAATGTCAGGTTGTGACGTTGATTTGACCATTGAAATTTGGTAATTTCCCAACCAATATTCAACAACACAAATACAACGTTGAAACAACATGCTTTTTGATGACGTTTAATCAATGTTGGGTTCTGACGTTGATTTGACCTTTGAGTTTTGGTCATTTCACAACTAATATTCAACAACACAAATACAACGTTGAAACAACATGCTTTTTGACGACGTTTATTCAATGTCAGATTGTGACGTTGATTTGACCATTGAAATGTGGTCATTTCCCAACCAATATTCAACAACACAAATACAACGTTGAAACAACATGCTTTTTGACGACATTTAATCAATGTTGGGTTCTGACGATTTGACCATTGAAATGTGGTCATTTCCCAACCAATATTCTACAACACAAATGCAACGTTGAAACAACATGCTTTTTGACGACATTTATTCAATGTCAGATTGTGACGTTGATTTGACCATTGAATTTTGGTCATTTCCCAGCCAATATTCAACAACACAAATACAACATTTATTCAATGTCAGATTGTGACGTTGATTTGACCATTGAATTTTGGTCATTTCCCAACTAATATTCCACAACACAAATACAACGTTGAAACAACATGCTTTTTGACAATTTTTATTTAATCTTAGGTTCTGACGTTGATTTGACCATTGAAATGTAGTCATTTCTCAACCAATATTCTACAACACAAATACAACATTGAAACAACATGCTTTTTAACAACGTTTATTCAATGTCAGGTTTTAATGTTCATTTGACCATTGAATTTTGGTCATTTCCCAACTAATATTCTACAACACAAATACAACGTTGAAACAACATGCTTTTTGACGTTTATTCAATGTCAGGTTGTGATGTTGATTTGACCATTGAAATTTGGTCATTTCCCAACCGATATTCAACAACACAAATACAACGTTGAAACAACATGCTTTTTGATGACGTTTAATCAACGTAGGGTTCTGACGTTGATTTGACCATTGAAATTTGGTCATTTCCCAACCAATATTCTACAACACAAATACAACGTAGAAACATCATGCTTTTTGACGTTTATTCAATGTCAGGTTGTGACGTTGATTTGACCACTGAAATTTGGTAATTTCCCAACCAATATTCAACAACACAAATACAACGTTGAAACAACATGCTTTTTAACAACGTTTCTTCAATGTCAGGTTTTGATGTTGATTTGACCGTTGAAATTTGGTCATTTCCCAACCAATATTCAACAACACAAATACAATGTTGAAACAACATGCTTTTTGACGACGTTTAATCAACATGCTTTTTGATTATGTTTAATCAACGTTGGGTTCTGACGTTGATATGACCATTGAATTTTGGTCATTTCCCAACCAATATTCGACAACACAAATACAACGTTGAAACAACATGCTTTTTGACGACGTTTAATCAACGTTGGGTTCTGACGTTGATTTGAACATTGAAATGTGGTCATTTCCCAACCAATATTCTACAACACAAATGCAACGTTGAAACAACATGCTTTTTGACGTTTATTCAATGTCAGGTTGTGACGTTGATTTGACCATTGAAATTTGGTAATTTCCCAACCAATAGTCAACAACACAAATACAACGTTGAAACAACATGCTTTTTGATGACGTTTAATCAATGTTGGGTTCTGACGTTGATTTGACCTTTGAGTTTTGGTCATTTCACAACTAATATTCAACAACACAAATACAACGTTGAAACAACATGCTTTTTGACGACATTTATTCAATGTCAGATTGTGACGTTGATTTGACCATTGAATTTTGGTCATTTCCCAGCCAATATTCAACAACACAAATACAACATTTATTCAATGTCAGGTACTGACGTTGGTTTGACCATTGAAATGTGGTCATTTCCCAACTAATATTCCACAACACAAATACAACGTTGAAACAACATGCTTTTTGACAATTTTTATTTAATCTTAGGTTCTGACGTTGATTTGACCATTGAAATGTGGTCATTTCTCAACCAATATTCTACAACACAAATACAACATTGAAACAACATGCTTTTTAACAACGTTTATTCAATGTCAGGTTTTAATGTTCATTTGACCATTGAATTTTGGTCATTTCCCAACTAATATTCTACAACACAAATACAGCGTTGAAACAACATGCTTTTTGACGTTTATTCAATGTCAGGTTGTGATGTTGATTTGACCATTGAAATTTGGTCATTTCCCAACCGATATTCAACAACACAAATACAACGTTGAAACAACATGCTTTTTGATGACGTTTAATCAACGTAGGGTTCTGACGTTGACTTGACCATTGAAATTTGGTCATTTCCCAACCAATATTCTACAACACAAATACAACGTTGAAACAACATGCTTTTTGATGTTTATTCAATGTCAGGTTGTGACGTTGATTTGACCATTGAAATTTGGTAATTTCCCAACCAATAGTCAACAACACAAATATAACGTTGAAACAACATGCTTTTTGACGTTTATTCAATGTCAGGTTGTGACGTTGATTTGACCATTGAAATTTGGTAATTTCCCAACCAATATTCAACAACACAAATACAACGTTGAAACAACATGCTTTTTGATGACGTTTAATCAATGTTGGGTTCTGACGTTGATTTGACCTTTGAGTTTTGGTCATTTCACAACTAATATTCAACAACACAAATACAACGTTGAAACAACATGCTTTTTGACGACGTTTATTCAATGTCAGATTGTGACGTTGATTTGACCATTGAAATGTGGTCATTTCCCAACCAATATTCAACAACACAAATACAGCGTTGAAACAACATGCTTTTTGACGACATTTAATCAATGTTGGGTTCTGACGATTTGACCATTGAAATGTGGTCATTTCCCAACCAATATTCTACAACACAAATGCAACGTTGAAACAACATGCTTTTTGACGACATTTATTCAATGTCAGATTGTGACGTTGATTTGACCATTGAATTTTGGTCATTTCCCAGTCAATATTCAACAACACAAATACAACATTTATTCAATGTCAGGTACTGACGTTGGTTTGACCATTGAAATGTGGTCATTTCCCAACTAATATTCCACAACACAAATACCACGTTGAAACAACATGCTTTTTGACAATTTTTATTTAATCTTAGGTTCTGACGTTGATTTGACCATTGAAATGTGGTCATTTCTCAACCAATATTCTACAACACAAATACAACATTGAAACAACATGCTTTTTAACAACGTTTATTCAATGTCAGGTTGTAATGTTCATTTGACCATTGAATTTTGGTCATTTCCCAACTAATATTTCTACAACACAAATACAGCGTTGAAACAACATGCTTTTTGACGTTTATTCAATGTCAGGTTGTGATGTTGACTTGACCATTGAAATTTGGTCATTTCCCAACCGATATTCAACAACACAAATACAATGTTGAAACAACATGCTTTTTGATGACGTTTAATCAACGTAGGGTTCTGACGTTGATTTGACCATTGAAATTTGGTCATTTCCCAACCAATATTCTACAACACAAATACAACGTTGAAACATCATGCTTTTTGACGTTTATTCAATGTCAGGTTGTGACGTTGATTTGACCACTGAAATTTGGTAATTTCCCAACCAATATTCAACAACACAAATACAACGTTGAAACAACATGCTTTTTAACAACGTTTCTTCAATGTCAGGTTTTGATGTTGATTTGACCGTTGAAATTTGGTCATTTCCCAACCAATATTCAACAACACAAATACAACGTTGAAACATCATGCTTTTTGACGTTTATTCAATGTCAGGTTGTGACGTTGATTTGACCACTGAAATTTGGTCATTTCCCAACCAATATTCAACAACACAAATACAACGTTGAAACATCATGCTTTTTGACGTTTATTCAATGTCAGGTTGTGACGTTGATTTGACCACTGAAATTTGGTAATTTCCCAACCAATATTCAACAACACAAATACAACGTTGAAACAACATGCTTTTTAACAACGTTTCTTCAATGTCAGTTTTTGATGTTGATTTGACCGTTGAAATTTGGTCATTTCCCAACCAATATTCAACAACACAAATACAACGTTGAAACAACATGCTTTTTAACGTTTCTTCAATGTCAGGTTTTGATGTTGATTTGACCGTTGAAATTTGGTCATTTCCCAACCAATATTCAACAACACAAATACAACGTTGAAACATCATGCTTTTTTACGTTTATTCAATGTCAGGTTGTGACGTTGATTTGACCACTGAAATTTGGTCATTTCCCAACCAATATTCTACAACACAAATACAATGTTGAAACATCATTTTTTTTGACGTTTATTCAATGTCAGGTTGTGACGTTGATTTGACCATTGAAATTTGGTAATTTCCCAACCAATATTCAACAACACAAATACAACGTTGAAACAACATGCTTTTTAACAACGTTTCTTCAATGTCAGGTTTTGATGTTGATTTGACCGTTGAAATTTGGTCATTTCCCAACCAATATTCAACAACACAAATACAATGTTGAAACAACATGCTTTTTGACGACGTTTAATCAACATGCTTTTTGATTATGTTTAATCAACGTTGGGTTCTGACGTTGATATGACCATTGAATTTTGGTCATTTCCCAACCAATATTCGACAACACAAATACAACGTTGAAACAACATGCTTTTTGACGACGTTTAATCAACGTTGGGTTCTGACGTTGATTTGACCATTGAAATGTGGTCATTTCCCAACCAATATTCTACAACACAAATGCAACGTTGAAACAACATGCTTTTTGACTACGTTTATTCAATGTCAGGTTGTGACGTTGATTTGACCATTGAAATTTGGTCATTTCCCAACCAATATTCTACAACACAAATACAACGTTGAAACATCATGCTTTTTGACGTTTATTCAATGTCAGGTTGTGACGTTGATTTGACCACTGAAATTTGGTAATTTCCCAACCAATATTCAACAACACAAATACAACGTTGAAACAACATGCTTTTTAACAACGTTTCTTCAATGTCAGGTTTTGATGTTGATTTGACCGTTGAAATTTGGTCATTTCCCAACCAATATTCAACAACACAAATACAACGTTGAAACATCATGCTTTTTGACGTTTATTCAATGTCAGGTTGTGACGTTGATTTGACCATTGAAATGTGGTCATTTCTCAACCAATATTCTACAACACAAATACAACATTGAAACAACATGCTTTTTAACAACGTTTATTCAATGTCAGGTTTTAATGTTCATTTGACCATTGAATTTTGGTCATTTCCCAACTAATATTCTACAACACAAATACAGCGTTGAAACAACATGCTTTTTGACGTTTATTCAATGTCAGGTTGTGATGTTGATTTGACCATTGAAATTTGGTCATTTCCCAACCGATATTCAACAACACAAATACAACGTTGAAACAACATGCTTTTTGATGACGTTTAATCAACGTAGGGTTCTGACGTTGACTTGACCATTGAAATTTGGTCATTTCCCAACCAATATTCTACAACACAAATACAACGTTGAAACAACATGCTTTTTGATGTTTATTCAATGTCAGGTTGTGACGTTGATTTGACCATTGAAATTTGGTAATTTCCCAACCAATAGTCAACAACACAAATATAACGTTGAAACAACATGCTTTTTGACGTTTATTCAATGTCAGGTTGTGACGTTGATTTGATCATTGAAATTTGGTAATTTCCCAACCAATATTCAACAACACAAATACAACGTTGAAACAACATGCTTTTTGATGACGTTTAATCAATGTTGGGTTCTGACGTTGATTTGACCTTTGAGTTTTGGTCATTTCACAACTAATATTCAACAACACAAATACAACGTTGAAACAACCTGACATTGAATAAACGTCAAAAAGCATGATGTTTCAACGTTGTATTTGTGTTGTAGAATATTGGTTGGGAAATGACCAAATTTCAATGGTCAAATCAACGTCACAACCTGACATTGAATAAACGTAGTCAAAAAGCATGTTGTTTCAACGTTGCATTTGTGTTGTAGAATATTGGTTGGGAAATGACCACATTTCAATGGTCAAATCAACATCAGAACCCAACGTTGAAACATCATGCTTTTTGACGTTTATTCAATGTCAGGTTGTGACGTTGATTTGACCACTGAAATTTGGTCATTTCCCAACCAATATTCAACAACACAAATACAACGTTGAAACAACATGCTTTTTAACAACGTTTCTTCAATGTCAGGTTTTGATGTTGATTTGACCGTTGAAATTTGGTCATTTCCCAACCAATATTCAACAACACAAATACAACGTTGAAACATCATGCTTTTTGACGTTTATTCAATGTCAGGTTGTGACGTTGATTTGACCACTGAAATTTGGTCATTTCCCAACCAATATTCAACAACACAAATACAACGTTGAAACATCATGCTTTTTGACGTTTATTCAATGTCAGGTTGTGACGTTGATTTGACCACTGAAATTTGGTAATTTCCCAACCAATATTCAACAACACAAATACAACGTTGAAACAACATGCTTTTCAACAACGTTTCTTCAATGTCAGTTTTTGATGTTGATTTGACCGTTGAAATTTGGTCATTTCCCGACCAATATTCAACAACACAAATACAACGTTGAAACATCATGCTTTTGGACGTTTATTCAATGTCAGGTTGTGACGTTGATTCGACCACTGAAATTTGGTCATTTCCCAACCAATATTCTACAACACAAATACAACGTTGAAACATCATGCTTTTTAACGTTTATTCAATGCCAGGTTGTGACGTTGATTTGACCACTGAAATTTGGTAATTTCCCAACCAATATTCAACAACACAAATACAACGTTGAAACAACATGCTTTTTAACAACGTTTCTTCAATGTCAGGTTTTGATGTTGATTTGACCGTTGAAATTTGGTCATTTCCCAACCAATATTCAACAACACAAATACAACGTTGAAACATCATGCTTTTTTACGTTTATTCAATGTCAGGTTGTGACGTTGATTTGACCACTGAAATTTGGTCATTTCCCAACCAATATTCTACAACACAAATACAATGTTGAAACATCATGCTTTTTGACGTTTATTCAATGTCAGGTTGTGACGTTGATTTGACCACTGAAATTTGGTAATTTCCCAACCAATATTCAACAACACAAATACAACGTTGAAACAACATGCTTTTTAACAACGTTTCTTCAATGTCAGGTTTTGATGTTGATTTGACCGTTGAAATTTGGTCATTTCCCAACCAATATTCAACAACACAAATACAATGTTGAAACAACATGCTTTTTGGCGACGTTTAATCAACATGCTTTTTGATTATGTTTAATCAACGTTGGGTTCTGACGTTGATATGACCATTGAATTTTGGTCATTTCCCAACCAATATTCGACAACACAAATACAACGTTGAAACAACATGCTTTTTGACGACGTTTAATCAACGTTGGGTTCTGACGTTGATTTGAACATTGAAATGTGGTCATTTCCCAACCAATATTCGACAACACAAATGCAACGTTGAAACAACATGCTTTTTGACGTTTATTCAATGTCAGGTTGTGACGTTGATTTGACCATTGAAATTTGGTATTTTCCCAACCAATAGTCAACAACACAAATACAACGTTGAAACAACATGCTTTTTGATGACATTTAATCAATGTTGGGTTCTGACGTTGATTTGACCTTTGAGTTTTGGTCATTTCACAACTAATATTCAACAACACAAATACAACGTTGAAACAACATGCTTTTTGATGACGTTTAATCAACGTAGGGTTCTGACGTTGATTTGACCATTGAAATTTGGTCATTTCCCAACCAATATTCAACAACACAAATACACTGTTGAAACATCATGCTTTTTGACGTTTATTCAATGTCAGGTTGTGACGTTGATTTGACCACTGAAATTTGGTAATTTCCCAACCAATTTTCAACAACACAAATACAACGTTGAAACAACATGCTTTTTAACAACGTTTCTTCAATGTCAGGTTTTGATGTTGATTTGACCGTTGAAATTTGGTCATTTCCCAACCAATATTCAACAACTCAAATACAACGTTGAAACAACATGCTTTTTGACGACGTTTAATCAACATGCTTTTTGATTATGTTTAATCAACGTTGGGTTCTGACGTTGATATGACCATTGAATTTTGGTCATTTCCCAACCAATATTCGACAACACAAATACAACGTTGAAACAACATGCTTTTTGACGACGTTTAATCAACGTTGGGTTCTGACGTTGATTTGAACATTGAAATGTGGTCATTTCCCAACCAATATTCAACAACACAAATACAATGTTGAAACAACATGCTTTTTGACGACGTTTATTCAATGTCAGGTTGTGACGTTGATTTGACCATTGAAATTTGGTCATTTCCCAGCCAATATTCAGCAACACAAATACAACATTTATTCAATGTCAGGTTCTGACGTGGATTTGACAATCGAAATATGATAATTTCCCAACCAATAATCTACAACACAAATACGTTTTAAAAAAACATGCTTTTTGACGACGTTTTTTCAATATCAGGTTGTGACGTTGATTTGACCATTGAAATTCAGTCGTTTTCCAACCAACGTCAAACATCAACATTGTCTCAATCTACAAACACGACTATTTTGCAACGTTGTCTCAAAGTCCGTTTTAAAGGACGTGTATGTATAATCAACGTTGTATCAAAGTCTCGTGCCTGCTGGGGGCCCCACTATTTGAGAAGAAATACACACACTGTCAGACAAACACATTAGCATCAAAGCTACGAAGCACTTTTAAATGATCTCACGCGTTTGTTAAAAAATATAGAAAACTTCAAACCCATCTTTATTCAGTACATGTCAAAAGTTAGCAGCGGAAGCAATGATGGCAGACGGGTGTTGACATTCAGCGCGGTGTGAAACGTGCTGGCGCTAATGACTGTCATGGCTGACAAATTCACAGAATGTGGCCAGAAAGTTTCCCGCCGTCTGTGTCGTCCATTTGTCATGGCTGATTGCCCCGGTGGACGCATTAGCAACCATCCCTGGCCGCCACACGCTGCTGATGCAAATATCCAACCGGCGCATGAAGGAAATCCCATTTCCAGACTCCACGCCGACACCGAGGCTCGCTCCTCCCGGGAGAGTCGGACTGACCTTCTTTATCCTGCCGTGGTCCTAAAAACACTGCCAGCTTCAATGCAGCCTTGTATTTTGGTCACACCTCAGCAGAAGGGGGGAGCTTGTGTGCACTCCTACTTCCAAACCCTGTAATCCGAAATCCTTCTGAGGGGAGGGAAAATAAAATCTTTGAACGGGGGACCGCTTAATAAAACGGAAAGTGTGACACCTCCGAAAAGGAAGTCAACAGTGGCTTTTTCAGCAGCGTTTTAGTGACGGCTGCATTGATTGTTTTCACAAGGAACGACGAGTGTGTTGTTACCTGACACAGAAATGTCAAAAAAATCATGGGATCCTTAAAGCAAAATAATTTAGTTCCGCGAGGAAGCCTTGGGAGACAGCTCCACTGAAAGCTTTTGTCCAAAATAGGATTTTACTTGAGTAAAAACAGCCTAATTTTCAATGACGGTCTGCTGATTGCTGTTAAGTGCATACTGCAATTCGGTTTTTTTTGTCAAATCCGATCTTTTTGGTAGCCATTCACATTATAATCTTTGGTAACACTTTAGTATGGGGAACATATTCACCATTGATTAGTTGCTTATTAAAGTAACAAATAAAGATGTCCGATAATATCGGGCTGCCGATAAACCTTAAAGGCACTGCCTTTGCGTGCCGGCCCAGTCACATAATATCTACGACTTTTCACACACACAAGTGAATGCAAGGCATACTTGCTCAACAGCCATTCAGGTCACACTGAGGGTGACCGTATAAACAACTTTTAACACTGTTACAAATATGCGCCACACTGTGAACCCACACCAAACAAGAATGACAAACATATTTCGGGAGAACATCCGCACCGTAACACAACATAAACACAACAGAACAAATACCCAGAACCCCTTGCAGCACTTACTCTTCCGGGACGCTACAATATACACCCCCCGCTACCCCCCCTCCCCCCCACCTCAACCCCGCCCCCCCCCCCCCCCCGCCCACCTCAACCTCCTCATGCTCTCTTCAGGAAGAGCATGTTCCAAATTCCAAGCTGCTGTTTTGAGGCATGTTAAAAAAAAATAATGCACTTTGTGACTTCAATAATAAATATGGCAGTGCCATGTTGTTGTTTTTTTCCATAACTTGAATTGATTTATTTTGGAAAACCTTGTTACATTGTTTAATGCATCTAGCGGGGCATCACAACAAAATTAGGCATAATAATGTGTTAATTCCACGACTGTATATATCGGTATCGGTTGATATCGGAATCGGTAATTAAGAGTTGAACAATATCGGAATATCGGATATCGGCAAAAAAGCCATAATCGGACATCTCTAGTAACAAAGACTTAATTTAGAGTCATTTGTACAGTAGGGGAACATATAAGGGTTAGGGTTAGGGTTACTAATAAGCGATAATTAAGAGGTTATTGAGGGAAGACTCTTAGTTAATGGCTTACTGGTTGTATAATAAGGCCATGCAGAGTAAGGCATTAATAAGTACTTAATAATGACTAATTAAGAGCCAATATGTTACTAATTTGCATGTTGATAAGCAACTAATTAATGGTGAATATGTGTTCCCCATACTAAAGTGTTACCTAATTTTTTATTTTATTTTATTTTAATTTTATTTTTGTCTTTGATGCGCCTGAAAGAGTAGCAGCACATCACATTAGCTACTATGAATTCCTTCATTTTACTTTATTTGTGGTATTACTCTCAACTTTTCTTTCTTTTTTTTTTATCACTTCGGAACAATTTCCCTTGTGGTTCAATAAAGTTTGTCTAAGTCTAAGTGTATAAAAAAAAATTTTTTTAAAAGCGATTTCTTTTTTGTATTTTTTTTTTAAGAATGTATTGATCAATCCAACAAAACAATACACAACAATACCATAATAATGCAATCCAATTCCAAAACCAAACCCGACCCAGCAACACTCAGAACTGCAATAAACAGAGAGCAATTGAGAGGACACACAAACATGACACAGAACAAACCAAAAGTAGTGAAACAAAAATGAATATTATCAACAACAGTATCAATATTAGTTACAATTACAAAATAGAATCAATAAATAAAATAAAATAATAAAATAAAAATCCCTCATTGACATTATCATTACAGACATTAATAAAAAATTTAAAAAAAATAAAAATCGCATCGCATCTCATAAACTTGACAACACACTGTGTCCAATATTTTCCATAGAGATAGAATAAGTCCTATTTTTGGTTAATTTAATATAAAATTGTATTTATTTATTTATCTATTTATTTATTTTTTGCTCATTTTAATTCCTTAATTTTACTTTATTTTTGGTATTACTCTCAACTTTTCTTTTTTTTTATCACTATGGAACAATTTCCCTTGTGGTTCAATAAAGTTTGTCTAAGTCTAAGAGTAAAAAAAAAAAAAAAAGCGATTTCTAATGTGAATGTAGACATGACGTCATGTCACTTTCACGTGAGTTCCCTACAACAAATTATTTTCTCAGTTTTTCCACTCCGTTGTCAAGGATTTAATTTTGTAACCGTCTATTTTGGCGAATCATTTGTCGCTGGTCAGATGAATGCTACCTAAAGGCCGGATCTCATATATATATTTGATTTATTTCCACATACGAAAAAGGCCTTGGTCGGATGTAAAAATTCGGAATGGCACTGTTCACGTTGACATGAAAAAATCCGATACAGGTTGCAAAAATCGTAATTGACCTGCAGTGTAAAAGAGGCTATAATGTACATTGTAGGGTTGTCCCGATGCCAATATTTTGGTACCGGTACCAAAATGTATTTCGATACCTTTTGATACTTTTCTGAATGAAAGGGACCACAAAAAATGGCTTAAAATGGCAACAAATCTTACGGTACATTAAACATATGTTTCTTATTGCAATCAAAGAACAATTTTGTCCTTAAATAAAATAGTGAACATACAAGACAACTTGTCTTTTAGTAGTAAGTAAACAAACAAAGGCTCCTAATTAGTCTGCTGACATATGCAGTAACATATTGGGTCATTTATCATTCTATTATTTTGTCAAAATTATTAAGGACAAGTGGTAGAAAATGAATTATTAATGTACTTGGTCATTTACTGTTAATATCTGCTTAATTTCTCTTTTAACATGTTCTATCTACACTTCTGTTAAAATGTAATAATCACCTATTCTTCTGTTGTTTGATACTTTACATTAGTTTTGGATGATACCACACATTTGGGTATCGATCCGATACCAAGTAGTTAGAGGATCATACATTGGTCATATTATAGTCCTCATGTGTCCAAGGGACATATTCCCTGATTTTATGAACATGATATACATTTTTAAAAAAGGAAAAAAGATTTTGTGATGATAAAAAATATCGATGTAATCATTGTAGTATTGACGAGATACGATCTTGTACTTGGTGTCATTACAGTGGATGTCAGGCATAGATCCACCCATGGCATCTGTTTACATTGGGGAGCGCTTGCCTGTTAGCACACACATGCTCAGATGCAGGGAGTGTATGAATTCCAATGGGGAGCATGTCTCGCCAGAACACCGGCTCACCGTTTTAAAAAGACTGGAGATCTGCGTTCTTTGAGTGCTTTTCTAGTTTATTCCTGGAGACAAAAATCTAAGCCACAAGTAAAATACTCTTTTTACTTGGCTTGTATTTTGTTCTCAGCCTTTTGACAAGTCACAACATATTTCTTCTCTTTTGTGATCTTTTGAAGTTGTTTGGATACTTAATCACATTCGTTATATGCTAAATTACAAAACCCAAAGCCAGTGAAGTTGGCACGTTATTCGTAAATAAAAACAGACCACTTTTTACACTCTGCATTAGTCCATCTTAGATGAGCTCGGGCCCAGCGGAGCCGGCTGCGTTTCTGGGTGTTGTTGATAAATCGCTTTCGCTTTGCATAGGAGAGTTTTAAGTTGCACTTACAGATGTAGCGACGAACTGTAGTTACTGACAGTGGGTTTCTGAAGTGTTCCTGAGCCCATGTGGTGATATCCTTTACACACTGATATCGCTTTTTGATGCAGTACCGCCTGAGGGATGAAAGGTTTGTAATATCATCGCTTACGTGCAGTGATTTCTCCAGATTCTCTGAACCTTTTGATGATATTACGGGCCGTAGATGGTGAAATCCCTCATTTCCTTGCAATAGCTGGTTGAGAAATGTTGTTCTTAAACTGTTGGACAATTTGCTCACGCATTTGTTGACAAAGTGGTGACCCTCGCCCCATCCTTGTTGGTGAATGACTGAGCATTTCATGGAAGCTGCTTGTATCAAATCAAATCAACTTTATTTATAAAGCACATTTAAAATTTACCACAGGGGTAGCCAAAGTGCTGTACAACGGGCAGGTTAAAAGATAATACGAGTACCGAGCAACCACAACACAACACAAACAGAACACGATAAAAAATAAATCAATAAAATAAATAAAACATAAAAACAGGTTCACAGCAGGTGTGTTATGGGGCGCCATTGCAGGATGGATATCACTCAGTGTTAAAAGCCATGGAATAAAAGTATGTTTTTAAAAGGGATTTAAAAACAGGAAGAGAGGAGGCTTGTCTAACGCTCAGATGTAGGTCGTTCCAGAGCTTGGGAGCAGCAGAGGCGAAAGCTCTGTCACCTCTAAGCTGTATACCCAATCATGGCACCCACCTGTTCCCAGATTAGCCTGTTCACCTGTGGGATGTTCCAAATAAGTGTTTGATGAGCATTCCTCGACATTCTCAGTCTTTTTTGCCACTTGTGCCAGCTTTTTGGAAACACGTCGCAGGCATCAAATTCCAAATGAGCTAATAATTGCAAAAAAAAATAACAAAGTTTACCAGTTGGAAACGTTAAGTATCTTTGTCTTTGCAGTCCATTCAATTGAATATAAGTTGAAAAGGATTTGCAAATCATTGTATTTTGTTTTTATTTACGATTTACTCAACGTTGCCAACTTCACTGGTTTTGGGGTTTGTACATTCAGGTCACAAGCAGTGTAATTATTCAAATAAACTTGGTCTAACTTTATGTTATGAGCCCCCCCCCCAAAAAAAAAAAAATTCAACCGCGTGCATATGTCGTAACGACTCATGGTCTCAGGCCTCCAGGTTATTTCGGGCTTCAGTTCTGGGAGATTTGCGACGGCGTTTCCGGACCGTGCCACACTCTCCCCTCTTTTTTCCCCACCACCCCCTCGTCGGTCCTTATCAATAAGATGCAGCTTCAGTAAACATTGCAAATATTTCAGTGGCAAAGCGCGGCGGCGCTGATAAGCTGTTGGGAGCAGATGCATGTCGCGGCGGCGGCGCTTGAGCTAACTTTCGGATTCACCTCGCTGGAGGATGCCTAACAGGATATGTCTCGGCAACGCCGCGTCACTGGTAGAAAGTGTTTATGAACGCATAAATTAAACACTCGCTTATCCTCTGTCACATTTGCATGAGATGGAGACGTGTCGTAAATACTTGCCCACACCTTTTTTCTAGGGCGTGTTGTTGTCCGACTCCGAGGTGCCGTTAAAACTTCAGCCGGCTCACGGGCGCCATTTTTCAGGATGAGTTATTGGCTCCCTGATAGTGGAGGTGTGGCTGCAGGTGCGAGGCCATGATGAGACACTTCAGATGCACAGCCGAGCACCTGGACGTGATAAATGGCACCAGGAACCCAGCAAGCATCCCAGCTACTCTTTTGGCTGCCGGTTTATTGTTGTGTATTTCTTTTTGTCTTCAGTAACTGAGGAAAGAACTCGAGGCAGCTAAAAAACAAAAAACTGTCTTGTTTGGCTTTGTTCACATAACAGCGTTTTTGCAAGGGTCTCAATTAGAGATGTCCCATAATATCGGGCTGCCGAGATTATCGGCCGATAAATGCTTTAAAATGTAATATCGGAAATTATCGGTATCGGTTTCAAAAAGTAAAATGTATGACTTTTTAGAACGCCGCTGTACGGAGTGGTACACGGATGTAGGGAGAAGTACAGAGCGCCAATAAACCTTAAAGGCACTGCCTTTGCGTGCCGGCCCAATCACATAATACCCACGGCTTTTCACACACACAAGTGAATGCAAGTCATACTTGGTCAACAGCCATACAGGTCACACTGAGGGTAGCCGTATAAACAACTTTAACACTGTTACAAATATGCGCCACACTGTGAACCCACACCAAACAAGGATGACAAACACATTTCGGGAGAACATCCGCACCGTAACACGACATAAACACAACAGAACAAATACCCAGAACCCCTTGCAGCACTAACTCTTCCGGGACGCTACAATATACACCCCCCGCTACCCCCTACTCCCCCCGCCCCCACCTCAACCTCCTCATGCTCTCTCAGGGAGAGCATGTCCCAAATTCGAAGCTGCTGTTTTGAGGCATGTTAAAAAAAAATAATGCACTTTGTGACTTCAATAATAAATATGGCAGTGCCAAGTTGGCATTTTTTTCCATAACTTGAGTTGATTTATTTTGGTCAACAGCCATACAGGTCACACTGAGGGTAGCCGTATAAACAACTTTAACACTGTTACAAATATGCGCCACACTGTGAACCCACACCAAACAAGAATGACAAACAGATTTCGGGAGAACATCCGCACCGTAACACAACATAAACACAACAGAACAAATACCCAGAACCCCTTGCAGCACTAACTCTTCCGGGACGCTACAATATACACCCCCCGCTACCCCCTACTCCCCCCGCCCCCACCTCAACCTCCTCATGCTCTCTCAGGGAGAGCATGTCCCAAATTCCAAGCTGCTGTTTTGAGGCATGTTAAAAAAAAAATAATGCACTTTGTGACTTCAATAATAAATATGGCAGTGCCAAGTTGGCATTTTTTTCCATAACTTGAGTTGATTTATTTTGGTCAACAGCCATACAGGTCACACTGAGGGTAGCCGTATAAACAACTTTAACACTGTCACAAATATGCGCCACACTGTGAACCCACACCAAACAAGAATGACAAACACATTTCGGGAGAACATCCGCACCGTAACACAACATAAACACAACAGAACAAATACCCAGAACTCCTTGCAGCACTAACTCTTCCGGGACGCTACAATATACACCCCCCGCTACCCCCTACTCCCCCCGCCCCCCACCTCAACCTCCTCATGCTCTCTCAGGGAGAGCATGTCCCAAATTTGAAGCTGCTGTTTTGAGGCATGTTAAAAAAAAAAATAATGCACTTTGTGACTCCAATAATAAATATGGCAGTGCCATGTTGGCATTTTTTTCCATAACTTGAGTTGATTTATTTTGGAAAACCTTGTTACATTGTTTAATGCATCCAGCGGGGCATCACAACAAAATTAGGCATAATAATGTGTTAATTCCACCACTGTATATATCGGTATCGGTTGATATCGGAATTGGTAATTAAGAGTTGGACAATATCGGATATCGGCACAAAAGCCATTATCGGATATCTCTAGTCTCAATGCTAACAATATGCACATTTGCCAAAGTTACATGTGCCGTATTGACACAATTTAGACTTCCTTTTTATTGTCATTCAAATTTGAACTTTACAGTACAGATAAGAACGAAATGTCGTTGCGTTAGCTTGTTGTAGTGCAGGATAAAAGAGCAATAAGGTGCAGATATAAATAAATAGATTACTGTACAGATAAATATATTGCACTTTTGCATATGCATCCACGTTTATGGATGTATGTTATATTGTCTTTATATTCCAGCGAGTTAATCCATTTTGGGGGGGAATTGAGGGGATTTGTTATGATGCGTTCAAGAGTCTTACGGCCTGAGGGAAAAAGCTGTTACAGAACCTGGAGGTTCTGCTACGGAGGCTGCGGAACCTCTTTCTAAAGTCCAGCAGGGAAAACAGTCCGTAGTGGGGGTGGGAGGAGTCTCCGCAGATTTTCTGAGCCCTGCGATCTCCTGGATAGGAGGAAGAGGAGTCCTGATGATCTTTTCCGCCGTCCTCACCCCTCTATGCAGAGACTCCCAGTCTGAGGCACTGCAGGCTCCAGTTGGTCAATGGGCTCTCTATAGTGCCTCTGTAGAATGTGGATTTTGGATTTTGGATTTGCAGATTTGGTCATGAAAATACAAACATATACCGTATTTTTCTAGCCATGGGGCGCACCGGATTATAAGGCGCACTGCCGATGAGTGGGTCTATTCAGGTCTTTTTTCATACAAAAGGCGCACCGGATCATAAGGCGCATTAAAGGGGTCTTATTAAGGTAGCCGTAATGGGCCGACAACCATCAAGCGGTGCGGCTTCGAAGTCGTACTAAAAACATTTTGACTGATTTTTGAGTGCCGTGTGTAATGTTCTTTATTTTCAATGGAACATTTAAAGTTTTGGTGCTGTTTACTGCCGTCATATTGCAGTCTACACGTATCTCTTATGTGTGACTGCCTTCTACTGGTCACACTTATCATTACACCATGTACCAAATAAATTTGCTTCGAGGTCGGTAAGCACAACCAAAATTATTCCGTACATCAGAGGCGCACTGTCGATTTTTGAGAGAATGAAAGGATTTTAAGTGCTACTTATAGTCCGAAAAATGCTAAGAAGCAGAGTTACAATGCATCTGCTGTACGGAGTCGTCATGACAAATTGCGATCATACGGTCAGTCCCATCATAATGTGTTTATGAGTGAGGGCCCCCCTCACAAGTAGCGCAATATAAGACGACCCCTCTTTTCTCCAAGTCCCGTTCATTGAAAAATATTTTTTTAAAGACATCTATTGAATGCTGATGAAAGGCATTTTGAAGCCTATGCGGTTGAGGAAAATGGAGTGCAGTACATGGCTGAAACCTGCAGAGGCGCTGTTGATTCTGTATTTTCCGTCCCATCATCGTCATTAGAAACAGGAGTTTAAAACGTTTAGAATTTATTTTCCAACCATTTTCCTCATCAGGTTAGCGGGCGAGCCGGAACCTATCCCAGCTGACTTGGGGCAAGCGGCGGCTCATTTCCTGTGAGTCTTTAGGGCCTCCAAAGCAGTTTTTCTCATAAGAAATCAATGAAATGATTAGTTATGATATGGAAAGGCTGTGTGAATGCTGTACGAACTAAAGACAAACTGAAATGCCATCAAAAAAATGCTAGCTTAAAACATAATTATGCTAACATTAGCATGCTAACATCGGAACAGTTAAAGCAGGGGTCCCCAAACTTTTTGACTCGGGGGCAGCATTGGGTTAAAAAAATTTGGCCGGGGGCCAGGCTGTATGCATATATATATATATATATATATATATATATATATATATATATATATATATATATATATATATATATATATATATATATTTTTTTTTTTTTTTTTGTTTTGTTTTATATATACTGTATATATATATATATATATATATATATATATATATATATATATATATATATTTTTTTTTTTTTTTTGTTTTGTTTTATATATACTGTATATATATATATATATATATATATATATATATATATATATATATATATATATATATATATATATATATATATATATATATATACATGTATATTTACATATATACATTGTCTTTATAATCCGTTTTGTCATGTAACATCAATTAACATTGATGTTCATCAACATTTAACATTGTCACGTTATCGATGGAAAAATTAATGATTTGCCTGAGCGGCTAGGAGACACCAAGAGTAACAAGCGGTAGAAAATGGATTAGAAAGGAAAGATTAAAAAAATAAAAAATAAAAAACTAAAAAAAAACAACTTTTTTTTTAACTTGGGACTTCCTGTGGGCCAGATTTTGGATGCTGGGGGGAAGGATCCGGCCCGCGGGCCGTAGTTTGGGGACCCCTGAGTTAAAGTGAAAGATGGTGCCGAAGGGTTATTTGGAAAGATTGATTAGTTAGGGTTTACATTGAGCTGTCAGAAATAACATCGCTGTTACTGCCTGTAGGACCCCTTTTCGCTACGGAAGGACGTTGAGGTGCCTACTGAGGTGCCTGATTTAGGTTTACATTGACCTGTCCTGTTACTGCCTGTAGAACCTCTATTAGCTACAAAAGGACCTTTTGCTCCACTGCAAAAAGTCAGTGTTCAAAAACAAGAAGAAAAAAAAATACAAAAATGAGGGGTATTTTATTTGAACTAAGCAAAATTATCTGCCAATAGAACAAGAAAATTTGGCTTGTCAAGACTTTCCAAAACAAGTAAAATTAGCTAACCTCAATGAACACAAAAATACCTTAAAATAAATATATTCTCACTAATAACAAGTGCACTTTTCTTGGTAGAAAAAAAAGAGACCTTTTTGCTCAATACGTTGAAAAATATTATTAAATTAAGTAAATGCTAGTGCCATTATTTTGACATAATGATATGCGCTCGGCATTACATTTCTTGAAACCAGCAAACTTATACTAAAAAATAGTTTATTGTTCTTAATGGAAAGGCAACAAGGCAACCGCTTGTTACTCTCGGGGTCTCCTAGCCGCTCAGGCAAATCCTATATGGTCTAAAAATGCATTTTTCCATGGATAACATGACATCATCGCGCCAAGTGCGTGCTCTTTCAGTCAATTAGTGCGCATATATACAGCCCGGCTACCGGCCAAAAAATTTTTTATTGTAATTTTGAAGAATTTTTCTGAATGTGCATGAACTATTTCTGTTCAAAATTGTTAGAAATGTCAGATGTTAAATGTTTAAATATTAACTGTCAGTTTACTGTAGTGTGCCAACTGCACTACTATATGAGTACTCATTTTCTATTGTTTCATTGAAAATAAAACAGCAAAGTCCATTTGGCTGTCATCCGTTTTAATTATGAGACAAAATTGTGTCAAAGTTATGATTTTTTTTTTTCATGCTTGAAATAAGAAATTATTACTTTATAAAAGTAGTTTTATACTCGTGAGTGTTGATGACACAGCTTTGCAACAGTTGATATTCTAGTTTCAAGCATGTTTTACTCAATATAGGTCATCAAATCTCAGCAACAAGCTGCAATATCTTACTGAGATCATTTAGGACCAAAACGCTTAAAACAAGTAAAACACTCTAACATAAAATCTGCTTAGTGAGAAGAATTATCTTATTAGACAGAAAAGAAGCAAATATCACCCTTATTTGAGATATTTAATCTTACTTAGATTTCAGTTTTAGCAGTGTGCATACTGAGGTGCCTGATTTAAGTTTACATTGACCTGTCCTGTTACTGCCTGTAGGACCTCTATTAGCTACAAAAGGACCTTTTGCTGCCTACTGAGGTGCCTGATTTAAGTTTACATTGACCTGTCCTGTTACTGCCTGTAGGTGTCACGATGGGGTCGCATTTTACTGCGTGGCTCGTTCTCCCAAGATGCAGTCGGAACTCCGGAGGCAATGTGCAGGTAAGGAAATGATTTAATGTCCATAAATCGTTCAAAATACAAAAATACAGCGTGCCGATAGCACGGGAAGCTAATGGAATAGCTAACAAGAAAATAAATGGCAAAGCTTAGTTCAGGAATCAAATAACAAGACGTTGTAACTGTTGCGTGGAAGCAAATAAGAAAGCCAGACTGAGTGTGGTGAAAAGCAGGGAATAAGTAGCTCTCTGATTAGTGCCCAGGAGCAGGTGAGCATCCTGGACACTAATCAGAGGCAGGTGAAAACAATCCGCAGTCATGGCAACTAAAACACAAACCTCAGGGGTGCTCAAAACAGGAACTGAGGGAGTCAAAAACTTAAAAAACATGATCCGGGCAGCGGATCATGACAGTAGGACCTCTATTCGCTACAAAAGGACCTTTAGCTGCCTACTGAGGTGCCTGATTTAGGTTTTACATTTACCTGTCCTGCTAGTGCATGTAAGTTAAGTTAAAGTACTAATGATTGTCACACACACACTAGGTGTGGTGAAATTTGTCCTCTGCATTTGACCCATCCCCTTGTTCACCCCCTGGGAGGTGAGGGGAGCAGTGGGCAGCAGCAGTGGCCGGGCCCGGGAATCATTTTGGTGATTTAACCCCCAATTCTAACCTGTAGGACCCCTATTAGCTACGGAGAACCTTTCGCTGCCTACTTTTGGTGCGTTTTCCTTATTTACTGGGAAATCGGAATTTCCGAGTTCAACTGGAACGCCCCTCGAGATCGGATTTCTGACTCGGAAAGTCGGAGCGTTCTCACCACCCACAAATTTGTTTCAAAAATGGCTGCTCTGGATGTAAACAATGATATCTATAATATCTGTTATCGGCACTTCTGATGTGTTTTTGTCGCACTAACTCACCCACGTTGTACGTTTATTAGGGGTGTGAATCTTTGGGTGTCCCACGATTCGATTCAATATCGATTTTTGGGGTTACGATTCGATTCCAAATTTATTTATTTTTTCAATTCAACCGGATTCTCGATTCAAAAACGATTTTTTTCCCGATTCAAAAGGATTCTCTATTCATTCAATACATAGGATTTCAGCAGGATCTACCCCAGTCTGCAGACATGCAAACAGAGTAGTAGATTTTTGTAAAAAGCTTTTATAATTGTAAAGGACAATGTTATATCAACTGATTGCAATAATGTAAATTTGTTTTAACTATTAAATGAATCAAAAATATGACTTATTTTATCTTTGAGAAAATATTGGACACAGTGTGTTGTCAAGCTTATGAGATGCGATGCAAGTGTAAGCCACTGTGACACTATTGTTCTTTTTAATTTTTTTTTATAAATGTCTAATGATAATGTCAATGAGGGATTTTTAATCACTGCTATGTTGAAATTGTTACTAATATTGATACTGTTGTTGATAATATTGATTTTTGTTTCACTACTTTTGGTTTGTTCTGTGTCGTGTTTGTAAATAAAAATAAATAAAAAAATTTAAAAAATGATAAAAATAAAAAAATAAAAATAGATTTTTTTAAAATGAGAATCAATTTTGAATCGCATAACGTGAGAATCGCGATTCGAATTCGAATCGATTTTTTCCCATAAATTTATATTTAGAAATGTTTGTCAACATTATTATGCTGCAAGCTCAATTTTTTTATACATAAATGTCGATTTCTGAAAGTGAAACCTACATTTTCTCATTGGCTTAACGCAGGGGTGTCCAAACGTTTTCCACTGAGGGCCGCACACGGAAAAATTAAAGCATGTGGGGGCCATTTTGATATTTTTCATTTTCAAACCATAACAAAATATATGCATTTTTTATTTATTTTACCTTTAGGGGTCCCGGGGACCATAAAGGGTCTCAGTCATTAAAATGTTAAAAATAAGTCAGATTATTATTATTTTTTAATTATTTAACGCTTACAGTAAATCTCTATATCAACTTCAAGTTGATATAAAGTAATACAAATTTAAAAAAAATGTTTTATGGTTTTTCTGTCAAAAACAACTTAGTTTTTTTATAGTAAAACTGAAATATGCAGTATTTAGTAATTAGAGCCCTAAAAGATCAATAATGCAGGACACCATTGATTTTAATTCTTTCATATTTTTGAGTAATCACAGTAAAAAGATAAATAAAAAATCACTAAATATATTTGGGATCCAAAAGGTGCCCCACTCATAAAGTGATACATTTGTATTAGGTTTTTCTTTTACTTTCAACACTTAAGTTACGAGATCAACTTCAGATATATCTGTCGATTTTATGCTGGAACTATTATTTTGTTTGTTTTATGCGCTTTTGTCAAAGAAAACTTTGATGTTTTTATATGGCTACTACACAATATATGCAATATTTACCACATAAAACATTTTAAAGTGAAATATTTGAAGTAATTGGAGCCCTGAAAATAATTCATTATAACATGGATTTTTTTGTCATTATTTTTTTTTTTTGAGCAATGGCAAAAAAAGAAAAATGAAGAAAGACAAAAGAAAAACAAACAGCCTGCATGGCAGCTTTTGTGTCAACATTGCAACTTTTTCTTGTTAGATTTCACCTCATTCCACTTTTTTTAATGTTCTTTTTTATTTTTACAATAGTATTTCCAGAATGTGTGGCGGGCCGGTAAACAATTAGCTGCGGGCTGCAAATGGCCCCCGGGCCGCACTTTAGACATCCCTGGCTTAACGGTTTGAAATGATCAATGAAATCTTGTAAAATGTACAAAAGCCCTTAAATGTATATATTTATTGGAGAAATTACATGTGATTTAGATTAACCTTCTTTTGTCTTTTTGAATTTTGTATCTTATCCTCTTTGGGACGGCGTGGCGAAGTTGGTAGAGTGGCTGTGCCAGCAATCGGAGTGTTGCTGGTTACTGGGGTTCAATTCCCACCTTCTACCATCCTAGTCACGTCCGTTGTGTCCTTGGGCAAGACACTTCACCCTTGCCCCTGATGGGTGCTGGTTAGCGCCTTGCATGGCAGCTCCCTCCATCAGTGTGTGAATGTGTGTGTGAATGGGTGAATGTGGAAATACTGTCAAAGCGCTTTGAGTACCTTGAAGGTAGAAAAGCGCTATACAAGTATAACCCATTTATCATTTATTTATTTGTATTATTATTTATTGTTATTATTTTTATATTCTATTTGTATTTGCTTTAATTTTCTTTCCTTTACATATTGTGTGAAAGACAGTATTTGCCCAACCTGATGGATGTTTGTAATTGTTGTTATGGTGAAAGTGCCTTGGTTTTTTGTGTACATTTGTATGTACATTGTTCAATAAAAAAAAAAAAATACTGAATATCATTGGTCAAAGTGTACTTTAGAGAACAATGGAGCTAATCACCTAAGCCAGGGGTCGGCAACCCAAAACGTTTAAAGAGCAATGTTGAACCAAAAATACAAAAAACTAATCTGTCTGGAGCCGCAAAAAATGAAAAGCCGTATATAAGTGTTATAATGAAGGCAACACATGATAATGTGTCCAGTGTTTCCCATAAACTGCCAAGATACCTGTGGCGGTGGGGGCGTGACTATGGGCGTGGTCACCATGACATCATCGAGTAATTTGCATAATTTACTACAATGATATGATTTTCTCTAAAAAGGCTCAAAAAATGTATACTTACTAATTAATAACAGTTTTTTTTTTAAACGTCCATCCATCCATTCATCCATCCATTTTACAATATAATTACAACACTTTATGTACATATTTATATACAGATTTAAACAATAAGTTATTCACTGAAATATATTTATTAATTGTGGTTCTTACAAAAAATATATCTTATAAAATATAAAAGCTAAAATTTCTCTTAAAGCTCTGCCCCTTTAATTAGTGCATACTAAATAATTTAACTTTAGCCTACTACTGCAACCATATTATTTACCAGCAACATAAAGTGAAACAGAGGCAGAGGTGTCCTGCCACAGTCAGTAACAAATAAACAGAAAACAGTAGTGGTCAAATACAAAAAAGGCAACAAGAGAAGTATCCTACACTTCTCTTTTGTAAAGTAAATCTGAACAGCCTATATGGGCATCTACATCAACTATATGATTTGCCTGCAAAGCTGGACAGGACAAAAAAAATAAATGTATTTTTATTTTTATTTTTTTTATTTTATTTGTGGCGGACGTAATTCTTTCGTGGCGGGCCGCCACAAATAAATGAATGTGTGGGAAACACTGGTGTCTATATTAGCTATAATAGCCTACTATCAAAATGACTATGTGTCACAGGCTGAAGCAAATCTTCGTTGACAGAAATGTTGAAATGTAATATTTATTCCACACATTTTTACAACATTAGAAACTATTAGTAAATCAGAGGCTACTCAGAAGGTGAGATAACTCCTGGAAATTACTGGCTTTTAATGGCCAAAGGAAAAAAGGAACATTTCAGTGGATGGCCAGAGGACAGGATTACAGTGGAACCCTTCTGAACAACTAGAAGACCTTGATTTTGCTGACGACCTGGCTCTGATCTCAGGAACACACACACACACATTCAACGCAAGACCACCAGATTCCATGAACACAGTAAACAGATAGGCCTCAGGATAAACACTGGGAAGACCAAGGTCATGAGGCTCAACACCAAATCCTATCAACCTATCACAATCGAGGAGCACCCCCTGGAAGATGTGGTCGAGTTTGTCTACCTGGGAAGCAACATCAGCACAGATGGAGGAGCTGATAAAGATGTTGAGCTGCGCATCAGCAAAGCAAGACATGCCTTTGGAACTCTCCGACCTGTATGGCTCTCTTCCCAGCTCTCCAGAAACACCAAAATCAGAATCTTCAATACAAATGTCCTTCTTTATGGCTGTGAAACCTGGAAAACCACCAAATCAATCATTCATAAACTACAACTGTTTATTCAAAACTGTCTCAGATACATACTGAGGATTTGGTGGCCCAACAAGATATCAAATGTAGACCTGTGGAGATGCATGAACCAAGAGCAAATTCAAAATGAAATCAAAAGCAGAAAGTGGGGATGGATCGGCCATACACTTAGGAAGGATCCGAGAAACCTAGCAAGACAAGCCCTGGACTATAACCCTCAAGGCAAGAGGAAGCCAGGGAGACCAAAACTCAACTGGAGGCGGTCCACTCTTGATAAACTGACCCAGATGGGGATCTCCTGGCAAGAAGCGAAGACCATCGCGCAGAAGAGAGTGAGGTGGAGATCCATGGTAGACGCCCTATGCTCCCAAAGAGGCCAAGAGGATTAAAGTAAGTAAGTAATGGCCAAAGGTATAGATGTGTGTGTCCAAGTTAAAGAAAACGGCAGGCCGTCTTCTTTTAATAGATTTATTACAATCTTTGCAAGCTGGGTAACGTTTGCTGTGGTCTGGAACAACAGGGCACACAAACAACTATCTGAAATGCAGCCAATATTACATACAGATAATGTGTCATTAGACATGCAAAAGTAAATAATATACAAAGAGGATAAAAGTAAAGGATATTAAATGAGCTCAAATATACCTACAAATGAGGCATAATGATGCAAAATGTACTTATAGCTAGCCTAAATAGCATGTTAGCATTGATTAGCTTGCAGTCATGCACTGACCAAATATGCCTGATTAGCATTCCAAAAGTCAATAACATCAACAAAGAGCACATTTGTGCATTCACGCACAGCATAAAACGTTTGGTGGACAAGATGAGACAGAGGAGTGGAAGATTTTACATGTAAACAAACTGTTGCGTCACAGTCCACACTTTGGTGAGTTCAAGGAGCGCCGAAATTAGTAGGACAAAGCGATGTTCACCAAATACTCTCATCAGTGAAGCATACACACAAACATATTAAAAACAGTGGGCTTTCTAACAATTGGGAAGGTTTGTGTCATGTTTGTCCTCAAACAAAAAACTTACTAATGTTATGGTTTAACAGAGGCAGATGACGGCTCAGACACCAGGGGGAAGTAATGTTCAATAATTTATTATATATATATATAGTCAATATACAGTACCGTTCAAAAGTTTGGGGTCACCCAAACAATTTTGTGGAATAGCCTTCATTTCTAAGAACAAGAATAGACTGTCGAGTTTCAGATGAAAGTTCTCTTTTTCTGGCCATTTTGAGCGTTTAATTGACCCCACAAATGTGATGCTCCAGAAACTCAATCTGCTCAAAGGAAGGTCAGTTTTGTAGCTTCTGTAACGAGCTAAACTGTTTTCAGATGTGTGAACATGATTGCACAAGGGTTTTCTAATCATCAATTAGCCTTCTGAGCCAATGAGCAAACACATTGTACCATTAGAACACTGGAGTGATAGTTGCTGGAAATGGGCCTCTATACACCTATGTAGATATTGCACCAAAAAGCAGACATTTGCAGCTAGAATAGTCATTTACCACATTAGCAATGTATAGAGTGTATTTCTTTAAAGTTAAGACTAGTTTAAAGTTATCTTCATTGAAAAGCACAGTGCTTTTCCTTCAAAAATAAGGACATTTCAATGTGACCCCAAACTTTTGAACGGTAGTGTATATACTAATAAACAATACTAACTAATAAACTAAACTAAGGAAATGGAGAGTGTCAAAACCCAAGAGTGTGTAGTTAGCTGAAGTGTGTGTTACCAAGTGTTGAGAGCGAAGGAACGAGGCAGTCCGTGGGGCAGGCAGGTGGTCCAGGGCAGGAGAGAAGTGACAAGGTCCGTGTCCGGGCAAGGGTCAAGGATCGAGGAAGGCAGTCCGAAGTCCACATGGGGAAATCAACGGAAGAATCACCAAGGGCAAAACTCGGGAGGGCAGGTACACCATTGAGAAACTAAGTACCCGCATGGATCCTTGGGTCCACTGGTCCTTTATACAGCTCCCTCTCATCAGGTCCAGGTGCGCTGATTGCTGATCGCCCACAGCCTTGCCGGCATGTGGGCGTGACAACTAGGGCGCAAAGATGAGATGGCCGTGACAAGTAAAACAAAAAATATATTTTTCCCCCCATCTTTTTCCATTCCTTTTTTAAAAATGCTCCAAGGAGCCACTAGGGCGGCACTAAAGAGCCGCGGGTTGCTGACCCCCGGCCTAAGCTCATGTTTACTTTTGGCAGTGGCTGAGTGTGAGTTTTTTTGAATTTCGGAAAATGTTGGCTTTTTTTTTTTTTTCAAATGCTGATGTTTTTGATCGATATAAATCGGTTGAGAAATGTAATCGGAATATCAAATGTGTGAATATCAGCATTCGCACAATTAAACCATGTCGATTTTTTTTACAGCTGCTACAACATTGGTTGTGTTCCTGCTGTGTACTCAACACGCATGTGGTCAGGGAGAGCTACGTGGATGACAAGGGATCCCAAATGAATTGTTAATGGGGGGGGTCAGTCTAAGGGCCGCCCCCACAAAGCCACACGCTGCAGTAAATGAAGTCTGCGCTGAGGTCGCCTCTATTTCTGGAGCAGACAGCCTGACTCCTGCAGGAACCGAGCGAAGGAAATGACAGACTAACGCACACAGAGAGACGCACGCTTGGCTGCCAGCCGCTGTGCACTCGTGCACTACACACACACACACACACACACACACACACACATTTGCAGGGACATGGAAAAAAGTGGAAGGGAAGCGAAGCGGCGCGCGAGTCAAGAGTTTACGCCAAGTTCAAACCAAAGGAACGTCATGGAGGTTCAATATTGTTTTTGCAAGCGCACACATCATCCAATCCAACCATTTATTCAAAGCAGTAATTCAAGCCTCCAACAAAATATATCGGTTTAAAGTTTCATATTCTACTTTTCTTGTTTGTTTTTTTCGATGCAGGAATTTAGACATTTTAGAAGCGCTACACTGCAAAAACTCAGTGTTCAAAAACAAGGGGAATAAAACACAAAAATGAGGGGTATTTTACTTGAACTAAGCAAAATTATCTGCTAATAGAACAAGAAAATTTGGCTTGTCAAGACTTTCCAAAAGTAGTAAAATTAGCTAACCTCAATGAACCTCCAAAACGGTCTTTTGGGCTGAGTGATTGTGTGTGTTGATCAGGTGTTTGAATTGTATTGGCGTGTTCTATGGAGCTAGGAGCTAGCAGAGGAGCTAGGAGCTAGCATAACATACACGCAGGTGTTATTATGCAGGATTAATTTGTGGCATATTAAATATAAGCCTGGTTGTGTTGTGGCTAATAGAGTATATATATGTCTTGTGTTTATTTACTGTTGTAGTCATTCCCAGCTGAATATCAGGTACCGTGAGTATGCAGCCTTGGCTGCTAAACATTTGATAGCTTGACCGTATGTGTGCGTCACGTATGTAACTTTTTAAAAATATATAAGCTTTATGAACCTTGGGTTAGGTAAACGGTCTTTTGGGCTGAGTGATTGTGTGTGTTGATCAGGTGTTTGAATTGTATTGGCGTGTTCTATGGAGCTAGGAGCTAGCAGAGGAGCTAGGAGCTAGCATAACAAACACGCAGGTGTTTTTATGCAGGATTAATTTGTGGCATATTAAATATAAGCCTGGTTGTGTTGTGGCTAATAGAGTATATATATGTCTTGTGTTTATTTACTGTTGTAGTCATTCCCAGCTGAATATCAGGTCACCCCCGGCTCTCACAGCATCTTCCCTATCTGAATAGCTTCAACTCCCCACTAGTCCTTCACTTGCACTTTACTCATCCACAAATCTTTCATCCTCGCTCAAATTAATGGGGAAATTGTCGCTTTCTCGGTCCGAATCTCTCTCACTTCATGCGGCCATCATTGTAAACAATAGGGAACTTTGCGTATATGTTCAACTGACTACGTCACGCTACTTCCGGTAGGGGCAAGCCTTTTTTTTATCAGATACCAAAAGTTGCAATCTTTATCGTCGTTGTTCTATACTAAATCCTTTCAGCAAAAATATGGCAATATCGCGAAATGATCAAGTATGACACATAGAATAGATCTGCTATCCCCGTTTAAATAAAAAAAATTCATTTCAGTAGGCCTTTAAAATAAGTATATTCTCACTAATAACAAATGCACTTTTCTTGATAGAAAAAAAAAATACCTTTTTTCTCAATATGTTGAAAAATATTCTTAAATTAAAGGCCTACTGACATGAATTTTTTTTATTTAAACGGGGATAGCAGATCCATTCTATGTGTCATACTTGATCATTTCGCGATATTGCCATATTTTTGCTGAAAGGATTTAGTAGAGAACATCGACGATAAAGTTGGCAACTTTTGGTGGCTTATAAAAAAAGCCTTGCCTGTACAGGAAGTAGCGTGACGTCACAGGTTGAAAGGCTCCTCACATTTCCCCATTGTTTACACCAGCACGGAGAGCGATGCGGACCGAGAAAGCGACGATTACCCCATTAATTTGAGCGAAGATGAAAGATTTGTGGATGAGGATCGTCAGAGTGAAGGACTAGAGTGCAGTGCAGGACGTATCTTTTTTCACTCTGACCGTAACTTAGGTACAAGGGCTCATTGGATTCCACACTTTCTCCTTTTTCTATTGTGGATCACAGATTTGTATTCTAAACCACCTCGGATACTATATCCTCTTGAAAATGAGAGTGGAGAACGCGAAATGGAAATTCACAGTGACTTTTATCTCCACGACAATACATCGGCGAAACACTTTAGCTACGGAGCTAATGTGATAGCATCGGGCTTAACTGCAGACAGAAACAAAAGAAATAAACCCCTGACTGGAAGGATAGACAGAAAATCTACAATACTATTAAACCATGGACATGTAACTACACGGTTAATGCTTTCCAGCCTGGCGAAGCTTAACAATGCTGTTGCTAACGACGCCATTGAAGCTAACTTAGCTACGGGACCTCACAGAGCTATGCTAAAAACATTAGCTATCCACCTACGCCAGCCAGCCCTCATCTGCTCATCAACACCCGTGCTCACCTGCGTTCCAGCGATCGACGGAGAGACGAAGGACTTCACCCGATCATCGATGCGGTCGGCGGCTAGCGTTGGATAGCGAGTCTGCTATCCATCTCAAAGTCCTCCTGGTTGTGTTGCTGCAGCCAGCCGCTAATACACCAATCCCACCTACAGCTTTCTTCTTTGCAGTCTCCATTGTTCATTAAACAAATTGCAAAATATTCACCAACACAGATGTCCAGAATACTGTGGAATTTTGCGATGAAAACAGAGCTTTTTGTATTGGATACAATGTGTCCCGATACTTCCGTTTCAACCATTGACGTCACGCGCAAACGTCATCATACATAGACGTTTTCAACCGGAAGTTTCCCGGGAAATTAAAAATTGCACTTTATAAGTTAACCCGGCCGTATTGGCATGTGTTGCAATGTTAAGATTTCATCATTGATATATAAACTATCAGACTGCGTGGTCGGTAGTAGTGGCTTTCAGTAGGCCTTTAAGTAAATGCTAGTGCCATTATCTTGACATAATGATATGCTCTCGGCATTACATTTCTTGAAACCAGCAAATTTATACTAAAAACTAAAGATGTCCGATAATATCGGACTGCCAATATTATCGGCCGATAAATGCTTTAAAATGTAATATCGTAAATTATCGGTATCGGTTTCAAAAAGTAATTTTTAAAAATTGATTTCTTTGTTGTCCTGTCCAGCTTCTCGGGAAAATCATATAGTTGATGTAGATGCCCATATCGGCTGTTCAGATTGAGCCCAGTTTATAATTCCCTGTTATACAGTATACCAGGCAGTCTTGCACTAAACGAGGACTATGTTATTGTTATTTTATCACTCTAGTATACTCTGGACTGAAGCTGTGTGCCTTCATTGTTTTTGTAGCTGTTGTTTTGAGGCATGTTTTAAGAAAATAAAAAATAATGCACTTTGTGAAAGTCAAAGTATGGTATTTCCCATAGTTGTAGTGGGTATCAGGATTATCTCAGGGAGAGCAATGTCCCAAATTCCAAGCTGCTGTTTTGAGGCATGTTAAAAAAAATAATGCACTTTGTGACTTCAATAATAAATATGGCAGTGCCATGTTGGCATTTTTTTCCATAACTTGAGTTGATTTATTTTGGAAAACCTTGTTACATTGTTTAATGCATCCAGCGGGGCATCACAACAAAATTAGGCATAATAATGTGTTAATTCCACGACTGTATGTATCGGTATCGGTTGATATCGGAATCGGTAATTAAGAGTTGGACAATATCGGAATATCGGATATCGGCAAAAATGCCAACATGGCACTGCCATATTTATTATTGAAGTCACAAAGTGCATTATTTTTTTTTAACATGCCTCAAAACAGCAGCTTGGAATTTGGGACATGCTCTCTCTGAAAGAGCATGAGGAGGTTGAGGTGGGCGGGGTTGGTGGGGGCGGGGTTGAGGTGTGGGAGGGGTGGTAGGGGGTAGCGGAGGGGGGGGGCGGTATATTGTAGTCCCGGAAGAGTTATTGCTGCAAGGGGTTCTGGGTATTAGTTCTGTTGTGTTTATGTTGTGTTACGGTGCGGATGTTCTCCCGAAATGTGTTTGTCATTCTTGTTTGGTGTGGGTTCACAGTGTGGCGCATATTTGTAACAGTGTTAAAGTTGTTTACACGGCTACCCTCAGTGTGACCTGTATGGCTGTTGACCAAGTATGCCTTGCATTCACTTGTGTGTGATAGATATTATGTGATTGGGCCGGCACGCAAAGGCAGTGCCTTTAAGGTTTATTGGCGCTCTGTACTTCTCCCTACGTCCGTGTACACAGCGGCGTTTTAAAAAGTCATAAATTTTACTTTTTGAAACTGATACTGATAATTTCCGATATTACATTTTAAAGCATTTATCGGACTGCCGATATTATCAGACATCTCTACTTGCTACCCAAGAATTTACAACAATTCTTCTCAACATAGGGGGGGGGGAATATAACTTAAAACACTTGTGTGCACGTACAACACTTAAAACCTTCAGCTTATCAGTATCCATCCATTTTCTACCGCTTGTCCCTTACGGGGCCGCGGGGGGTGCTGGAGCCTATCAGTGTGTGGAATTAAATTATGGAATGGATTTCAGAAGGAAATCAAACAAAGCACCAATATGATTCAGTTTAAGAGACTGTTCAAACTACAAATGTTCACAAAGTACACAGAAGAACAATTATGATGAACATCTTGAACCCTTTGAAAAAAATAGATAATGATTATTTATGTATTTAATATTTGTTTACATACTTATGGTGTATTTATATATTTATTCGCTGTTCTGTTACAAAAAGAGAACAATGAAATGGGATAAAATTGCTACGGTACGAAAAAGCGGTAGGATTAAATAAGCTCTGCTTCTTCCCACTCCTTTTCGGACGTGCTGTCATGAAACAACTGGATATATGTGATGCATTACATCGTATCGCGTGCATTTTCCAAATAAACTGAAACTGAAACTGAAAGACCGGATGGCGAGTGATACTCTTCAGCCGAAATGATTGCCCCTGACACGGAAACTTCTAAAGTAGCCGACTGCTCAGGGTCCCTCGGTGCAAATGTGCGCCTCAGTCGGAGAAACCTCGGGGTCACGTTTAACCACAGAATGCTTTTTGAGGAGCGCATCAAAAAGTACTCTGCTCCTGCTTTTTCCACCTCTCTTTTCCATCTCTCAACTCAGAACCGTATCATCTCATCCTTGGCTCTTGTCAGGAAGTCATAGATTCAGTCATTTCATCCCCGTCTTTTGCACTGGTTACCTGTTCCTTTCAGGATTCAGTAGAAAATGCTGTGCATTACCTACAGCAGAGCTATTCAACGACATCTTAAGAGGGCCGCAGTTTCAAGAGCCCCAGGGGCCGCATATCGAAATGTGGATGTCAGAAAGTGCCTCCGCAGTTTTTTATTCCTTATTACTTCATTGCAGAGAAAAAAACATCGGCTTTCACACTGCAGTGTCAATACATTCATTATTCTGCCCTCGCTGCTCGTTTCCGGGCCAAGTTAACGGCATGAAGAAACAGAAGCTCCAGTTATTGTTGAGGATTGATGTTCCTTCTTTTGAATTGTTTTCCTTCCTTAATTTCATTTCTTTACACTTCTTCCTTCATTTAGGTTTGTAAGTCTGAAAATGTAAACATAAACATAACAAAAGTAAAAAACGTAGATTGTGTATTTTACATAAATAGTGTCCATTGTGTATGTGGAAGTCGCTGCCGAGCGGTCACACTGTCAGACACATGTATGCTACATGTTAACATTAAATTTCAACACTGTTGTGCTAGGTTAGCATGCTCGCCGGAGAAAATATAAATGATCAACAACATAATTTTGAGAAGTGGGCCAAGAGGGTGCAAACGTTAGCATCACTAGCATAGCTATGTATGCTACATGCTAACGTTAAATTTCAACATCGATGTGCTAGGTTAGCAGGCTCGCCGGAGAAAATCACAATCATTTTGAGGAGTGGGACAAGAGGACGCAAACGTTTGCAACACTAGCATAGCTATGTATGCTACATGCTAACGTTAAATTTCAACACTGTTGTGCTAGGTTAGCATGCTCGCTGGAGAAAATATAAATAATCAACAACATAATTTTGAGGAGTGGGCCAAGAGGGCGCAAACGTTAGCATCACTAGCATAGATATGTATGCTACATGCTAACGTTAAATTTCAACTTCGTTGTGCTAGGTTAGCAGGCTCGCCGGAGAAAATAAAAATTATCAACAACATTTTAAGGAGTGGGACAAGATGACGCAAACGTTTGCAACACTAGCATAGCTATGTATGCTACATGCTAACGTTAAATTTAAACACTGTTGTGCTAGGTTAGCATGCTCATCGGAGAAAATATAAATGATCAACAACATAATTTTGAGGAGTGGGCCAAGAGGGTGCAAACGTTAGCATCACTAGCATAGCTATGTATGCTACATGCTAACGTTAAATTTCAACATCGATGTGCTAGGTTAGCAGGCTCGCCGGAGAAAATCACAATTATCAACATCATTTTAAGGAGTGGGACAAGAGGACGCAAACGTTTGCATCACTAGCATAGCTATGTATGCTACATGCTAACGTTAAATTTCAACATCGTTGTGCTAGGTTAGCAGGCTCGCCGGAGAAAATAAAAATTATCAACAACATTTTAAGGAGTGGGACAAGATGACGCAAACGTTTGCAACACTAGCATAGCTATGTATGCTACATGCTAACGTTAAATTTCAACACTGTTGTGCTAGGTTAGCATGCTCGCCGGAGAAAATATAAATGATCAACAACATAATTTTGAGGAGTGGACCAAGAGGGCGCAAACGTTAGCATCATTAGCATAGCTATGTATGCTACATGCTAACGTTAAATTTCAATATCGTTGTGCTAGGTTAGCAGGCTCGCCGGAGAAAATCAAAATTATCAACATCATTTTAAGGAGTGGGACAAGAGGACGCAAACGTTTGCAACACTAGCATAGCTATGTATGCTACATGCTGACGTTAAATTTCAACACTGTTGTGCTAGGTTAGCATGCTCGCTGGAGAAAATATAAATGATCAACAACATAATTTTGAGGAGTAGGCCAAGAGGGCGCAAACGTTAGCATCACTAGCATAGATATGTATGCTACATGCTAACGTTAAATTTCAACATCGTTGTGCTAGGTTAGCAGGCTCGCCGGAGAAAATCACAATTATCAACATCATTTTAAGGAGTGGGACAAGAGGACGCAAACGTTTGCATCACTAGCATAGCTATGTATGCTACATGCTAACGTTAAATTTCAACATCGTTGTGCTAGGTTAGCAGGCTCGCCGGAGAAAATAAAAATTATCAACAACATTTTAAGGAGTGGGACAAGATGACGCAAACGTTTGCAACACTAGCATAGCTATGTATGCTACATGCTAACGTTAAATTTCAACACTGTTGTGCTGGGTTAGCATGCTCATCGGAGAAAATATAAATGATCAACAACATCATTTTGAGGAGTGGGCCAAGAGGGTGCAAACGTTAGCTTCACTAGCATAGCTATGTGTGCTACATGCTAACGTTAAATTTCAACATCGATGTGCTAGGTTAGCAGGCTCGCCGGAGAAAATCTAAATTATCAACATCATTTTTTAAGGAGTGGGCCAAGAGGGCGCAAACGTTAGCATCACTAGCATAGCTATGTATGCTACATGCTAACGTTAAATTTCAATATCGATGTGCTAGGTTAGCAGGCTCGCCGGAGAAAACCAAAATTATCAACATCATTTTAAGGAGTGGGACAAGAGGGCGCAAACGTTTGCAACACTAGCATAGCTATGTATGCTACATGCTAACGTTAAATTTCAACACTGTTGTGCTAGGTTAGCATGCTCGCCGGAAAAAATCTAAATGATCAACAACATATTTTTAATGAGCTAGACAAGAGGGTGCGAACGTTAGAAACACTAGCATAGCTATGTATGCTACATGCTAACATTAAATTTCAACACTGTTGTGCTAGGTTAGCATGCTCGCCGGAGAAAATATAAATGATCAACAACATAATTTTGAGGAGTGGGCCAAGAGGGCGCAAACGTTAGCATCACTAGCATAGTGTATGCTACATGCTAACGTTAAATTTCAACATCGTTGTGCTAGGTTAGCAGGCTCGCCGGAGAAAATCTAAATTATCAACAACATTTTAAGGAGTGGGACAAGAGGATGCAAACGTTTGCAACACTAGCATAGCTATGTATGCTACATGCTAACGTTAAATTTCAACACTGTTGTGCTAGGTTAGCATGCTCACCGGAGAAAATATAAGTGATCAACAACATAATTTTGAGGAGTGGGCCAAGAGGGTGCAAACGTTAGCATCACTAGCATAGCTATGTATGCTACATGCTAACGTTAAATTTCAACATCGATGTGCTAGGTTAGCAGGCTCGCCGGAGAAAATCAAAATTATCAACATCATTTTAAGGAGTGGGACAAGAGGGCGCAAACGTTTGCAACACTAGCATAGCTATGTATGCTACATGCTAACGTTAAATTTCAACACTGTTGTGCTAGGTTAGCATGCTCGCCGGAGAAAATATAAATGATCAACAACATAATTTTGAGGAGTGGGCCAAGAGGGTGCAAACGTTAGCATCACTAGCATAGCTATGTATGCTACATGCTAACGTTAAATTTCAACATCGATGTGCTAGGTTAGCAGGCTCGCCGGAGAAAATCAAAATTATCAACATCATTTTAAGGAGTGGGACAAGAGGGCGCAAACGTTTGCAACAATAGCATAGCTATGTATGCTACATGCTAAGGTTAAATTTCAACACTGTTGTGCTAGGTTAGCATGCTCGCCGGAGAAAATATAAATGATCAACAACATAATTTTGAGGAGTGGGCCAAGAGGGTGCAAACGTTAGCATCACTAGCATAGCTATGTATGCTACATGCTAACGTTAAATTTCAACATCGATGTGCTAGGTTAGCAGGCTCGCCGGAGAAAATCAAAATTATCAACATCATTTTAAGGAGTGGGACAAGAGGGCGCAAACGTTTGCAACACTAGCATAGCTATGTATGCTACATGCTAACGTTAAATTTCAACACTGTTGTGCTAGGTTAGCATGCTCGCCGGAAAAAATCTAAATGATCAACAACATATTTTTAAGGAGCTAGACAAGAGGGTGCAAACGTTAGAAACACTAGCATAGCTATGTATGCTACATGCTAACATTAAATTTCAACATTGTTATGCTAGGTTAGCATGCTTGCTGGAGATAATATAAATGATCAACAACATAATTTTGAGGAGTGGGCCAAGAGGGTGCAAACATTAGCAACACCGCATAGCTATGTATGCTACATGCTAATGTTAAATTTCAACATCGTTGTGCTAGGTTAGCAGGCTCGCCGGAGAAAATCAAAATTATCAACATCATTTTAAGGAGTGGGACAAGAGGGCGCAAACGTTTGCAACACTAGCATAGCTATGTATGCTACATGCTAACGTTAAATTTCAACACTGTTGTGCTAGGTTAGCGTGCTCGCCGGAAAAAATCTAAATGATCAACAACATATTTTTAAGGAGCTAGACAAGAGGGTGCAAACGTTAGAAACACTAGCATAGCTATGTATGCTACATGCTAACATTAAATTTCAACATTGTTATGCTAGGTTAGCATGCTTGCTGGTGAAAATATAAATGATCAACAACATAATTTTGAGGAGTGGGCCAAGAGGGCGCAAACATTAGCAACACCGCATAGCTATGTATGCTACATGCTAATGTTAAATTTCGACATCGTTGTGCTAGGTTAGCAGGCTCGCCGGAGAAAATCAAAATTATCAACATCATTTTAAGGAGTGGGACAAGAGGACGCAAACGTTTGCAACAATAGCATAGCTATGTATGCTACATGCTAACGTTACATTTCAACACTGTTGTACTAGGTTAGCATGCTCCCCGGAGAAAATATAAATGATCAACAACATAATTTTGAGGAGTGGGCCAAGAGGGGGCAAACGTTAGCATCACTAGCATAGCTTTGTATGCTACATGCTAACGTTAAATTTCAACATCGATGTGCTAGGTTAGCAGGCTCGCGGGAGAAAATCAAAATTATCAACATCATTTTAAGGAGTGGGACAAGAGGGCGCAAACGTTTGCAACACTAGCATAGCTATGTATGCTACATGCTAACGTTAAATTTCAACACTGTTGTGCTAGGTTAGCATGCTCGCCGGAGAAAATATAAATGATCAACAACATAATTTTGAGGAGTGGGCCAAGAGGGCGCAAACATTAGCATCACTAGCATAGCTATGTATGCTACATGCTAATGTTAAATTTCAACATCGTTGTGCTAGGTTAGCATGCTCGCCGGAGAAAATCTAAATGATCAACAACATATTTTTAAGGAGCTAGACAAGAGGGTGCAAACGTTAGAAACACTAGCATAGCTATGTATGCTACATGCTAACATTAAATTTCAACATTGTTATGCTAGGTTGGCATGCTTGCTGGAGAAAATATAAATGATCAACAACATAATTTTGAGGAGTGGGCCAAGAGGGTGCAAACGTTAGCATCACTAGCATAGCTATGTATGCTACATGCTAACGTTAAATTTCAACATCGTTGTGCTAGGTTAGCAGGCTCGCCGGAGAAAATCAAAATTATCAACAACATTTTAAGGAGTGGGACAAGATGACGCAAACGTTTGCAACATTAGCATAGCTATGCATCCTACATGCTAACGTTAAATTTCAACACTGTTGTGCTAGGTTAGCATGCTCGCCGGAGAAAATATAAATGATCAACAACATAATTTTGAGGAGTGGGCCAAGAGGGTGCAAACGTTAGCATCACTAGCATAGCTATGTATGCTACATGCTAACGTTAAATTTCAACATCGTTGTGCTAGGTTAGCATGCTCGCCGGAGAAAATCTAAATGATTAACAACATATTTTTAAGGAGCTAGACAAGAGGGCGCAAACGTTAGAAACACTAGCATAGCTATGTATGCTACATGCTAATGTTACATTTCAACACTGTTGTGCTAGGTTAGCATGCTCGCCGGAGAAAATATAAATGATCAACAACATAATTTTGAGGAGTGGGCCAAGAGGGCGCAAACATTAGCATCACTAGCATAGCTATGTATGCTACATGCTAACGTTAAATTTCAACATCGTTGTGCTAGGTTAGCATGCTCGCAGAGAAAATCAAAATGATCAACAACATCATTTTAAGGAATGGGACTAGTGGGCACAAACATTAGCAACATTAGCATAGCTATTTATGTTACATGCTAATGTTAAATTTCAAAATCGTTGTGCTAGGTTAGCATGCTCGCCGAAGGAAATAAAAATGATCAACAACTTAATTTTAAGGAGTGGGACAAGAGGGTGCAAACGTTAGCAACACCCGCATAGCTATGTATGCCACATGCTAACGTTAAATTTCAACATTGTTGTGCTACGTTAGCATGCTTGCCGGAGAAAATATAAATGATCAACAACATAATTTTGAGGAGTGGGCCAAGAGGGTGCAAACGTTAGCATCACTAGCATAGCTATGTATGCTACATGCTAACGTTAAATTTCAACATCGTTGTGCTAGGTTAGCAGGCTCGCCGGAGAAAATCAAAATTATCAACAACATTTTAAGGAGTGGGACAAGATGACGCAAACGTTTGCAACATTAGCATAGCTATGCATCCTACATGCTAACGTTAAATTTCAACACTGTTGTGCTAGGTTAGTATGCTCGCCGGAGAAAATATAAATGATCAACAACATAATTTTGAGGAGTGGGCCAAGAGGGTGCAAACGTTAGCATCACTAGCATAGCTATGTATGCTACATGCTAACGTTAAATTTCAACATCGTTGTGCTAGGTTAGCAGGCTCGCCGGAGAAAATCAAAATTATCAACAACATTTTAAGGAGTGGGACAAGATGACGCAAACGTTTGCAACACTAGCATAGCTATGTATCCTACATGCTAACGTTAAATTTCAACACTGTTGTGCTAGGTTAGCATGCTCGCCGGAGAAAATATAAATGATCAACAACATAATTTTGAGGAGTGGGCCAAGAGGGCGCAAACGTTAGCATCACTAGCATAGCTATGTATGCTACATGCTAATGTTAAATTTCAACATCGTTTTGCTAGGTTAGCATGCTCGCCGGAGAAAATCTAAATGATTAACAACATATTTTTAAGGAGCTAGACAAGAGGGCGCAAACGTTAGAAACACTAGCATAGCTATGTATGCTACATGCTAATGTTACATTTCAACACTGTTGTGCTAGGTTAGCATGCTCGCCGGAGAAAATATAAATGATCAACAACATAATTTTGAGGAGTGGGCCAAGAGGGCGCAAACATTAGCATCACTAGCATAGCTATGTATGCTACATGCTAATGTTAAATTTCAACATCGTTGTGCTAGGTTAGCATGCTCGCAGAGAAAATCAAAATGATCAACAACATCATTTTAAGGAATGGGACTAGTGGGCACAAACATTAGCAACATTAGCATAGCTATTTATGTTACATGCTAATGTTAAATTTCAAAATCGTTGTGCTAGGTTAGCATGCTCGCCGAAGGAAATAAAAATGACCAACAACTTAATTTTAAGGAGTGGGACAAGAGGGTGCAAACGTTAGCAACACCCGCATAGCTATGTATGCTACATGCTAACGTTAAATTTCAACATTGTTGTGCTAGGTTAGCATGCTTGCCGGAGAAAATCAAAATGATCAATCTTACATCTCCTACGTCTGTAGCTGTTTGGTGGATACTTGGCTGCATTTCAAGATGTGTAGTGAAGCCTGCTGCCCTGCTTCTCAGAATGTTTCCGTGGTTTATTTTAGAATTGTAATCTATTCCAGATTGTTTGAGACTAACGGGACAGAAAAGAGCTTTATTAGTGACATATTCCAAATAGGACACTTTGAGAATGAAAAAAATGAATCCTTTTCAAAAAGTTTATTCCTCTAAATTCCAATGGGCAGTTTAGAATGTTTACATTCCTCGAGCCTGACTGTGGAAGTTGCCTCCTAGAAGCTCCACTGTAGACACGGCACAAGAGCCAAGCGTGCAGTTTTAACAAAGTTTTTAATGTGCATATATTTGAGTCCCACTCTTTCTCCAGCAGAACGTGACTTTTCAGTCACGTCCGTATCCTCTCTCCCCTCCTGCTCCCGGCCGCTTACTGTTAAAGACAACAGATGATTAGATTGCCACGTACCACCTGTGAAATCCAATCACCTGCCGGCTGTGTCTCGCCGCCAGCACTGCCACGCCCCCGTCTGATGGCGCTCTGTCCTCAGCACCACGGACAGAGGCGGTGACTAGGGATGTCCGATAATGGCTTTTTGCCGATATTCCGATATTGTCCAACTCTTTAATTACAGATACCGATATCAACCGATACCGATATCAACCGATATATACAGTCGTGGAATGAACACATTATTATGTCTAATTTGGACAACCAGGTATGGTGAAGATAAGGTGCTTTTAAAAAAAAATTATAAAATAAAATAAGATAAATCAATTCAAAACATTTTCTTGAATAAAAAAGAAAGTAAAACAATATAAAAACAGTTACATAGAAACTAGTAATTAATGAAAATGAGTAACATTAACTGTTAAAGGTTAGTACTATTAGTGGACCAGCAGCACGCACAATCATGTGTGCTTACGGACTGTATCCCTGCAGACTGTATTGATATATATTGATATATAATGTAGGAACCAGAATATTAATAACAGAAAGAAACAACCCTTTTGTGTGAATGAGGAGGGAGGTTTTTTGGGTTGGTGCATTAATTGTAAGTGTATCTTGTGTTTTTTATGTTGATTTAATTAAAAAAAAACAAAAAAAAAACGATACCGATAATAAAAAAAAACGATACCGATAATTTCCGATATTACATTTTAACGCATTTATCGGCCGATAATATCGGCCACTAGCGGTGACCTTTGCTCCTGCAGGCAGCGCTGGCCACATCTCCCTCCACACTGACATTAACATTTCCATCAAGCCGCGTGGGATGCAATAAACATAATGAGCTTGATTAGTAAAGTGTTCTGGAGCTCTTTGGCTGTTAACAAGAATAACTCATTTCCTTCGACTTTAGCACATCAGTAGTAATTCCCCTATGTAGCTGGCAAAGTGAAAAAAAAGGAAAGGAAAAAAAAAACACTTTTAATGCCTGAAGTTAGAATTCTTCCGACACTTCCACTTACGTAAACGCTGACAACCTGCAGCGAAAAACAGGAGCTGATTAAAGCGGAAGTGATTCCGGGACGGTGTTTATAGATAGAATTATTTCCATAAAAATATTCCACTCTCGCCGCCGTCGCCCGTTTTGCAATTTAAATAAGTGTTATGTTTGCTGGCCTTGTCTTTTAACTGTCTTATACTGCATTTTTTTATGTTTTCCTTTTCTTTTTTTTTCATCCGGTGCTTGACAGCATTGTAATTTATGGGCAATACTGCCAGCAAAATAATGATTACTGGCAGTTTGTCTGTTTGGTTTGACACGAACCTCAGGAGGAAACATTTCACTTGAAAATGCTCATAGAATAAAGTGTGAATGCTTTAAAGTATGCTAAGTCTCTAGTGGTCACATGAGGGTTTCTACTTAGCGTCGGGTTAAAAAAACATCAATGTTAACAGCTGTGGCTGTAGGCAACATCCTAATGTTTGTTATTAACGTCACACGTTGTATTTGAATTAGTGGTCAGCATGCGTGTTACACTTATTGTTTACATACGACCCGCCATTGCCATTTATGCTGACTCAGCAGTTTACTTCTCACCTGCTGTGTCGTTCATAAACGAGCGTGTGGTCGAGAGAGCTTTTCCTTTCTATTTTTTTCCATGAAAATCATTATTTCAAATTGTACTTGTTATATGTCCTTTTGAGAACAAGCGTCCACTGCAGTGGACATTTGTTTTTGATCGATCCATTTCTTTTGTCAGTGTTTTTTTTTTCCCTCAAAAAATGTGTGCAAAAAGAAGGACCCAAAACAAAATGTCCACTTTCTCAGGAAAATACAGTATATAACAAGTATGTATTTTAACAATAACTAGGATTGCATGAGCAAGTGGACAGCCAGTGTCCACTGCAGTGGACATTTGTTTTTGGTCTATTTCTTTTGTCAGCGTTTTTTCTAAAAAAAAAAAAAAAATGTGTGAAAAAGAAAGACCCAAAACAAAATGTCCACTACAGAGGACACGTGTTCTCAGGAGAATACAGTATATTTCGGGGGTTTTTTTACAATAATTTGCAGCCAGTGTCCACTGCAGTGGACATTTGTTTTTGGTCTATTTCTTTTTTCAACATTTTTTTCAACAAAAAAATAAATAAAAGAAAATAGACCAAAAACTGCAGAAGACGCTTGTTCTTAGGAGAATGCAGTGTATACTTTATTTTTTTTAATAACAATTTGGATTGCTTGAGCAAGTGGACAGCCAGTGTCCACTGCAGTGGACATTTGTTTTCGGTATATTTCGTTTGTCAGTGTTTTTTTCTAAAAATAAAAAATAAAAAAAATAGACCAAAAACAAATGTCCACTGCAGAGGACGCTTGTTCTTAGGGGAATACAGGGTATACTTTTTTTTTTTTTAAATAACAATCTGGATTGCATGAGCAAGTGGACACCTAGTGTCCACTGCAGTGGACATTTGTTTTTGGTCTATTTCTTTTGTCAGCGTTTTTTCTAAAAAAAAAAAAAAAATGTGTGAAAAAGAAAGACCCAACACAAAATGTCCACTACAGAGGACACGTGTTCTCAGGAGAATACAGTATAGAACAAGTTTTTTCGGGGTTTTTTTACAATAATTTGCAGCCCGTGTCCACTGCAGTGGACATTTGTTTTTGGTCTATTTCTTTTTTCAACATTTTTTTCAACAAAAAAATAAATAAAAGAAAATAGACCAAAAACTGCAGAGGACGCTAGTTCTTAGGAGAATACAGTGTATACTTTATTTTTTTTTAATAACAATTTGGATTGCATGAGCAAGTGGACAGCCAGTGTCCACTGCAGTGGACATTTGTTTGATCGATCCATTTCTTTTGTCAGTGTTTTTTTCCCTCAAAAAATGTGTGCAAAAAGAAGGACCCAGAACAAAATGTCCACTACAGAGGACACGTGTTCTCAGGAGATTTTTTTTTTTTTTTACAATAATTTGGATGGCATTAACAAGTGGACAGCCAGTGTCCACTGCAGTGGACATTTGTTTTCGGTATATTTCGTTTGTCAGCGTTTTTTTCTAAAAACAAAAAATAAAAATTTAAAATTAAAAAAATAGACCAAAAACAAATGTCCACTGCAGAGCACGCTTGTTCTTAGGGGAATACCGTGTATACTTTTTTTTTTTAAAAATAACAATCTGGATTGCATGAGCAAGTGGACACCTAGTGTCCACTGCAGTGGACATTTGTTTTTGGTCTATTTCTTTTGTCAGCGTTTTTTCTAAAAAAAAAAAAAAAAATGTGTGAAAAAGAAAGACCCAAAACAAAATGTCCACTACAGAGGACACATGTTCTCAGGAGAATACAGTATAGAACAAGTTTTTCCTGGGTTTTTTTACAATAATTTGCAGCCAGTGTCCACTGCAGTGGACATTTGTTTTTGGGCTATTTCTTTTTTCAACGTTTTTTTCAACAAAAAAATAAATAAAAGAAAATAGACCAAAAACTGCAGAGGACGCTTGTTCTTAGGAGAATACAGTGTATACTTTATTTTTTTTTAATAACAATTTGGATTGCATGAGCAAGTGGACAGCCAGTGTCCACTGCAGTGGACATTTGTTTTATCGATCCATTTCTTTTGTCAGTGTTTTTTTTCCTCAAAAAATGTATGCAAAAAGAAGGACCCAGAACAAAATGTCCGCTACAGAGGACACGTGTTCTCAGGAGAATACAGTATAGAACAAGTTTTTTCGGGTTTTTTTTACAATAATTTGCAGCCAGTGTCCACTGCAGTGGACATTTGTTTTTGGTCTATTTCTTTTTTCAACGTTTTTTTCAACAAAAAAATAAATAAAAGAAAATAGACCAAAAACTGCAGAGGACGCTTGTTCTTAGGAGAATACAGTGTATACTTTATTTTTTTTAAATAACAATTTGGATTGCATGAGCAAGTGGACAGCCAGTGTCCACTGCAGTGGACATTTGTTTTATCGATCCATTTCTTTTGTCAGTGTTTTTTTTCCTCAAAAAATGTGTGCAAAAAGAAGGACCCAGAACAAAATGTCCACTACAGAGGACACGTGTTCTCAGGAGATTTTTTTTTTTTTTTTTACAATAATTTGGATAGCATTAACAAGTGGACAGCCAGTGTCCACTGCAGTGGACATTTGTTTTCGGTATATTTCGTTTGTCAGCGTTTTTTTCTAAAAAATAAAAAATAAAAATACAAAATAAAAAAAATAGACCAAAAACAAATGTCCACTGCAGAGGACGCTTGTTCTTAGGGGAATACAGTGTATACTTTTTTTTTAAAAATAAAACAATCTGGATTGCATGAGCAAGTGGGCACCTAGTGTCCACTGCAGTGGACATTTGTTTTTGGTCTATTTCTTTTTTCGACGTTTTTTTCAACAAAAAAATAAAAAAATAAATAAAAGAAAATAGACCAAAACAAATGTCCACTGCAGAGGACGCTTGTCTTAGGAGAATACAGTGTATACTTTTTTTTTTTTTTTTAACAACAATTTGGATTGCATGAACAAGTGGACAGCCAGTGTCCACTGCAGTGGACATTTGTTTGATCGATCCATTTCTTTTGTCAGTGTTTTTTTTCCTCAAAAAATGTGTGCAAAAAGAAGGACCCAAAACAAAATGTCCACTACAGAGGACACGTGTTCTCAGGAGAATACAGTACATAACAATTTTTTTTATTTTTTTTTTACAATAATCTGGATTGCATGAGCAAGTGAACAGCCAGTGTCCACTGCAGTGGACATTTGTTTTTAGTCTATTTCTTTTGTCAGCGTTTTTTTCTAAAAAAAATTAATAAATAAAATAGACCAAAAACAAATGTTTCTCTTTTTTTTTCAGTTACATTTTTTTTGTATCGCTAACAAAATAAATAAACCACAAAGAAATGTCCACTGCAGTGGACGCTGGCTCTCAGGAGAATATATTACAAGTATATGTGATAATAATGATTTGTAGTGCATGAGAAAGTTAACAGCCAGCATCCACTGCAGTGGACATCTGTTTTCGGTCTGCTTTTTTTATTGTGTCAGTTAAATTTTTATGTATCGATACCAAAATAAATCAATCAAAAACAAATGTCCACTGCAGTGGACACTGGCTCTCAGGAAGATAAAATTAGTTTTCACATTGTGCAAACCTCTCTCCAAATATCCCCTGCTTCCAATTAAATCTCTGTACTCTTTGTGCTTAAGATAACTAATCTCCCCGCTGTAATTTAAAGCATTTACGGTAATAATTAATAGTATTGTATTGGTAATATCACTTGTGACACGGTGATGTCTTACAAAACTGACATAAGGTCATTCTCCTGGCATGAAAAAAGGTTTTAAAGCGTGTCGTTAAAAGAGTTTCAATGCATTCTTAGCAGATTTGCTTGAGTAAGATTATTCAGTCCACAATATATTTGCTCCTCATTGCACAATGACTTGACTTCTAGTCCCGTGGACCAATCAGCTTCTAGCTGGCGACCACCACAGCGTGAACAGCTTTGTCGTTTCAGCCCATAGTCTGTGCGGATTATCGCCGAGCACAGAATTATGCGTCTGCATGGACGGTGTGTGAGACTACGTGTGAGTGGAGTCCATCAGCCTCTCACATCTGAGACTGGAGCTGTGGAAATGAATGCGAGGACATGAAGTCTCGTCGCCGCGGCGCACTTGACAGTCTCCGTGGACTCTGAGTGGACACTAATCATGTCAGCCGGCACAACGTGAGACTTGGTCGATTGTGTGCTTACTTGTGTACTTAAAGAGCCCTCAATCTCCTAGCCATTAATCCATTTCAACTATTTAGTATTTACTCTAATTACTTAAAGGCCTACTGAAATGAATTTTTTTTAGTTAAACGGGGATAGCAGATCTATTCTATGTGTCATACTTGATCATTTCGCGATATTGCCATATTTTTGCTGAAAGGATTTAGTATAGAACAACGACGATAAAGATTGCAACTTTTGGTATCTGATAAAAAAAAAGGCTTGCCCCTACCGGAAGTAGCGTGACGTAGTCAGTTGAACATATACGCAAAGTTCCCTATTGTTTACAATGATGGCCGCATGAAGAGAGAGAGATTCGGACCGAGAAAGCGACAATTTCCCCATTAATTTGAGCGAGGATGAAAGATTTGTGGATGAGTAAAGTGCAAGTGAAGGACTAGTGGGGAGTTGAAGCTATTCAGATAGGGAAGATGCTGTGAGAGCCGGGGGTGACCTGATATTCAGCTGGGAATGACTACAACAGTAAATAAACACAAGACATATATATACTCTATTAGCCACAACATAACCAGGCTTATATTTAATATGCCACAAATTAATCCTGCATAAAAACACCTGCGTGTTTGTTATGCTAGCTCCTAGCTCCTCTGCTAGCTCCTAGCTCCATAGAACACGCCAATACAATTCAAACACCTGATCAACACACACAATCACTCAGCCCAAAAGACCGTTCACCTAACCCAAGGTTCATAAAGCTTATATATTTTTAAAAAGTTACGTATGTGACGCGCACGTACGGTACGGTACGTGTTATGCTAGCTCCTAGCTCCTCTGCTAGCTCCTAGCTCCATAGAACACGCCAATACAATTCAAACACCTGATCAACACACACAATCACTCAGCCCAAAAGACCGTTCACCCAACCCAAGGTTCATAAAGCTTATATATTTTAAAAAAGTTACGTACATACGCAAAAAAAAGCCAAAGCTGCATACTCACAGTAGCACGTCTGCGTCTTTGTCATCCAAATCAAAGTAATCCTGGTAAGAGTCTGTGTTGTCCCAGTTCTCTACAGGCGTCTGTGTATCCAAGTCAAATGTCCTCCTGGTTAGAGTCTCTGTTATCCGAGTTCTTCCATCTTGACTGCATCTTTCGGGAATGTAAACAAAGAAGCGCCGGCTGTGTACTGTTGTGGCTGACTACGTTCGAAAAATACGTCCATTTCGCACCGACAACTTTCTTCTTTGCTTGCTCAGCTTCCTTCTCCATAATGCAATGAACATGATTGAAACAGATTCACGAACACAGATGTCCAGAATACTGTGGAATTATGAAATGAAAACAGAGCTTTTTCGTATTGGCTTCAATGTGGAAGGCATACCCGTGTTCGCCGGGCTACGTCACGCGCATACGTCATCCTCAGAGGCGTTTCGAACCGGAAGTTTAGCGGCAAATTTAAAATGTCACTTTATAAGTTAACCCGGCCGTATTGGCATGTGTTATAATGTTAAGATTTCATCATTGATATATAAACTATCAGACTGCGTGGTCGGTAGTAGTGGGTTTCAGTAGGCCTTTAAATGTGCTTCATTTCCTTAGATAACGGACCCATGGAATCTTGTAAAATATTTGGAATATATTATCTATATAATTAATAGTTAGTGTTTCCTGCTTCTCCTACTTAAGGTCGGTTTTATCCCAGAGGAGACTGAGGGCAGAAAGAAAAAATACAGTGCAGCAAAGTGAAGACTGAAGTGTGCAGCTAATGTTAGTATGCGTGTGTTGATTTTTTTGTAATATCTAGACTTGTCTAACACAACACATTTTATCCAAGCAGAGACTGAGGGATGCTACGGCAAAATGGAGACTGTGGAATGTTATGCTGCAGCATCCAGAGCTAGGGCGTCAGCTGCAGGTAGCATTAGCATATGTGTTAATTTTGGTCATTTAGTAAGTCATTTAATAAAAATTTAAAAAAACATGTGTTATCTTAGAGGAGACTGAGGGCAGACAGAAAACAATACAGTGCAGCAAAGTGAAGACTGAAGTGTGCAGCCAATGTTAGTATGCGTGTGTTGATTTTTTGTCATTTCTAGACGTGTCTTAGACAACACATTTTATCCAAGCAGAGACTGAGGGATGCTACGGCAAAGTGGAGACTGTGGAATGTTATGCTGCAGCATCCAGAGCTAGGGCGTCAGCTGCAGGTAGCATTAGCATATGTGTTAATTTTGGTCATTTAGTAAGTCATTTAATAAAAATGTTAAAAAAAACAAGTGTTATCTTAGAGGAGACTGAGGGCAGAAAGAAAACAGTGCAGTGCAGCAAAGTGGTAACTTCAATGTAAAGAAATGAGACACAGCAACAGCAAATGTTAGCATTTCTGCCTAATTTTCTCGTTTCTATCTGTGTCTTAGAATTTTTCTTTTTTACTCCAAGCTGAGACTGAGGGCAGAAAGAAAAAAATACGGTGCTGAAATGTAAAGACCTCAGTGTGCGGCTAAAGTTGTGTATGTGTGTGTTGATTTTTGTCATTGCTAACGTGTCCTAGGAAAATGTATTTTATCCAAGCAGAGACTGAGGGATGCTACGGCAAAGTGCAGACTGTGGAATGTTATGCTGCAGCATCCAGAGCTAGGGCGTCAGCTGCAGTTAGCATTAGCATATGTGTTAATTTTGGTAATTTAGTAAGTCTTTTTTTTTTTTTTTTAACTCATTTTATCTTAGAGGAGACTGAGGGCAGAAAGAAAACAGTGCAGTGCAGCAAAGTGGAAACTTCAATGTAAAGAAATGGGACACAGCAAAATCAAATGTTAGCATGTCTGCCTAATTTTCTCGTTTCTAGCTGTGTCTTAGAATTTTTCTTTTTTACTCCAAGCTGAAACTGGGGGCAGAAAGAAAACAATACGGTGCTGAAAAGTAGAGACCTCAGTGTGCGGCTAAAGTTTTGTATGTGTGGGTTGATTTTTGTTGTGTCGTGTCTTAGAAAACTAATTTTATCCAAGCAGAGACTGAGGGCAGCAAAAAAAATGGAGCGCTGCAGTAAAGTGGAGACTGTGGAGTATAATACCGCAGCATTCAGACCTAAAACAACAGATTACAGGTAACATTAGCACGAGTGTTTATTTTTGTTATTTCCGGTGAGACTGAGGGCAGCAAGACAAGCCAACTGCACTTTTTTTTAAATTTTGCAGGCAAAAATAGGCAACGATTTGGTTTTCTAAAATCATTGAAAAACTGTTCAATAACAGATTAGAAAGTTTCATAAATAAAAATAGAATACTCCAAGAGAACCAATATGGATACAGAGCTAATGTTTCAACTTCAATGGCTTTAATTGAAATTACAGAAGAAATTACCAATGCAATAGATAGTAAAAAATGTGCAGCAGCGGTTTTTATGGATCTAACTAAAGCATTTGACACAATTAATCACAATATTTTAATCAAAAAACTAGAACGATATGGCATCAGAGGGTTAGTCTTAAAGGCCTACTGAAATGAATTTTTTTTATTTAAACGGGGATAGCAGATCTATTCTATGTGTCATACTTGATCATTTCGCGATATTGCCATATTTTTGCTGAAAGGATTTAGTATAGAACAACGACGATAAAGATTGCAACTTTTGGTATCTGATAAAAAAAAGGCTTGCACCTACCGGAAGTAGCGTGACGTAGTCAGTTGAACATATACGCAAAGTTCCCTATTGTTTACAATGATGGCCGCATGAAGTGAGAGAGATTCGGACCGAGAAAGCGACAATTTCCCCATTAATTTGAGCGAGGATGAAAGATTTGTGGATGAGTAAAGTGCAAGTGAAGGACTAGTGGGGAGTTGAAGCTATTCAGATAGGGAAGATGCTGTGAGAGCCGAGGGTGACCTGATATTCAGCTGGGAATGACTACAACAGTAAATAAACACAAGACATATATATACTCTATTAGCCACAACACAACCAGGCTTATATTTAATATGCCACAAATTAATCCTGCATAAAAACACCTGCGTGTTTGTTATGCTAGCTCCTAGCTCCTCTGCTAGCTCCTAGCTCCATAGAACACGCCAATACAATTCAAACACCTGATCAACACACACAATCACTCAGCCCAAAAGACCGTTTACCTAACCCAAGGTTCATAAAGCTTATATATTTTTAAAAAGTTACGTACGTGACGCGCACATACGGTCAAGTTATCGAATGTTTAGCAGCCAAGGCTGCATACTCACGGTACCTGATATTCAGCTGGGAATGACTACAACAGTAAATAAACACAAGACATATATATACTCTATTAGCCACAACACAACCAGTTTTATATTTAATATGCCACAAATTAATCCTGCATAATAACACCTGCGTGTTTGTTATGCTAGCTCCTAGCTCCTCTGCTAGCTCCTAGCTCCATAGAACACGCCAATACAATTCAAACACCTGATCAACACACACAATCACTCAGCCCAAAAGACCGTTCACCTAACCCAAGGTTCATAAAGCTTATATATTTTTAAAAAGTTAGTACGTGACGCGCACGTACGGTACGGTACGTGTTATGCTAGCTCCTAGCTCCTCTGCTAGCTCCTAGCTCCATAGAACACGCCAATACAATTCAAACACATGATCAACACACACAATCACTCAGCCCAAAAGACCGTTCACCTAACCCAAGGTTCATAAAGCTTATATATTTTAAAAAAGTTACGTACATACGCAAAAAAAAGCCAAAGCTGCATACTCACAGTAGCACGTCTGCGTCTTTGTCATCCAAATCAAAGTAATCCTGGTAAGAGTCTGTGTTGTCCCAGTTCTCTACAGGCGTCTGTGTATCCAAATCAAAAGTCCTCCTGGTTAGAGTCTCTGTTATCCGAGTTCTTCCATCTTGACTGCATCTTCCGGGAATGTAAACAAAGAAGCGCCGGCTGTGTACTGTTGTGGCTGACTACGTTCGAAAAATACGTCCATTTCGCACCGACAACTTTCTTCTTTGCTTGCTTGGCTTCCTTCTCCATAATGCAATGAACATGATTGAAACAGATTCACGAACACAGATGTCCAGAATACTGTGGAATTATGAAATGAAAAGAGAGCTTTTTCGTATCGGCTTCAATGTGGAAGGCATACCCGTGTTCGCCGGGCTACGTCACACGCATACGTCATCCGCAGAGGCGTTTCGAACCGGAAGTTTAGCGGCAAATTTAAAATGTCACTTTATAAGTTAACCCGGCCGTATTGGCATGTGTTATAATGTTAAGATTTCATCATTGATATATAAACTATCAGACTGCGTGGTCGGTAGTAGTGGGTTTCAGTAGGCCTTTAAACTGGATAAGAAGTTATCTAACAAACAGGAAACAATACGTGAAGCTAGGCGAACACACGTCTACAACGCTAAATATATCCTGTGGTGTACCTCAGGGATCAATACTAGGACCTAAATTATTCAATCTCTATATAAATGACATTTGTAAAGTTACAAAATATTTAAAGTTAGTATTATTTGCGGATGATACAACAGCGTTTTGTTCAGGAGAGAACACACAGGAGATAATACAAATAATAACAGAAGAAATTAACAAATTAAAAAGATGGTTTGACAAAAACAGACTATCGTTGAATCTCAGTAAAACTAAAATAATGCTATTTGGTAACAGTAGAAGAGAAAGTCAAACACAAATACAAATAGACGGAATAGAAATTGAAAGAGTAAACGAAACCAAATTTCTAGGTATAATGATTGATGATAAATTGAACTGGAAATCTCACGTAAAAAATATACAACATAAAGTTGCAAGAAACACGTCAATAATGAATAAAGCAAAACATGTTCTAGACCAAAAATCCCTTCATATTCTCTACTGCTCACTAGTGTTACCATATCTGAGCTACTGTGTAGAAATATGGGGAAATAATTACAAAAGTACACTTCATTCATTAACGGTGTTACAGAAAAGATCAGTTAGAATAATACATAATGTTGGATATAGAGAACATACAAACCCTTTATTTATTGAATCAAAAATACTGAAATTCCACGACATAGTGAATTTGCAAACAGCTAAAATTATGCACAAAGCAAACTATAACCTGCTACCCAAGAATATACAACAATTCTTCTCAAAAAAAGAGGAGAAATATAATCTTAGAGAAAAACGTAATTTAAAACATTTGTTTGCACGTACAACACTTAAGACCTTCAGTATATCAGTATGTGGAATTAAATTATGGAATGGATTAAGCAAAGCAATCAAACAATGTACTAATATGATACACTTCAAGAAACTCTTCAAACTTAAAGTGTTTACAAAGTACAAAGAAGAAGAACCATGACAAACATTCTCAATTTATTTCATCCATCCATTCATTCATTCTTAAAGTAATCTTACTTATCTCATCATATGAAATATGACTTACTTCACCAATTATTATTATTAAATTCTTACTATTATTTATTTATTTATTTTTATTGTAATTACTTATGGAGTTTATTGTGAAAAAATTGTGAACAGGAAGTGAACAAAAAGTTTTGCAACTGTTATGTAAAGAAAAGGGGTAGGATTAAATAAGCTCTGCTTCTTCCTACTCCTTTTCGAACATGTTGAAAAGAAACTGGAAATTGTGATGTATCATGTTGTATGCTTGCATGTTCGAAATAAACTCAAACTCAAACTCAAACTCAAACGATAGTCAAAAATTCCCCCTAAAAAAGTGCAGTTCCCCTTGAAGACAAGTCCTATGGTTGATGTTAGCATGTTTACTTGTGTCATTTCTAGCTGTGTATCAGCAGGCACATTTTAGTCAAGAGGAGACTAAGGGCCACCGCAGCAAAATTGAGACTGTGGAGTATAATACCGCAGCATTCAGAGCTAAAACATCAGATTACAGGTAACATTAGCACGAGTGTTTATTTTTGTTATTTCCGGTAAGACTGAGGGCAGCAAGACAATGGAGCGTTGCAGCAAAGTTGAGACTCTGGAGTCGAATACTGCAGCATCCAGAGATCAGGCGAGAGCAGACAGCATGCTATTTTGGTCATTACCAGCAGCAACAAGGAAGCAATCAGCAAGCCGTACTTTTCCTAGCACCTTTTTTTTTTTCAGTTACATTTTTTTTTGTATCGCATGTCTGCCTAATTTTCTCGTTTCTAGCTGTGTCTTAGAATTTTTCTTTTTTACTCCAAGCTGAAACTGATGCAAAGAAATGTTTGTTTTCAGCAGCACGAGACATCTTTGGCTCCGCCTCTCTTCTTGACATTTCCATGTGGAGTGCAAGGGAAACCACTCATGTGCTCGTATATTGCCCTTAATATATGTTTTCTATTTCTTTCATCAATTAAAATGTCAAGACGTCTTTCCCCCCTGAGTTAGGAGACAATTGCCAGCCTTGGCTTCCCTTCCAAATTCCCGACAGAGGCATAAAAAAAAAGGCGGGCCTACAATTTTTTTTTTTTTTTTTTTTTTTTACGACATCCCTTCCTCATTGTAATTCACAGTTGTCACGTATTCACCAAAGCCGTAAAGTCGTCATCGTGGCTCCCGTACGCTTCACTACCGCCGCCAGGCAGCGCTTGCAACGCTGCTCCCGTCTGCGCCTCTGCCACGGTGGAAGCGCACATTAGAGAGTGCGGTTAAGCGGAACACGGCAACGCTCGCCTGGAACGCAGCCTCACAGGATGCGGTCGCCAGACGACTTCTGGAAAAAACCCGCCCGCGCCAAAGAAAAGCGTCGACCTCCAATTAGGCTGCTAATTTGAGGCATGTCGTTGAAAGATATACGCAGTTGAAATACTGTACGGGCTGTTTATATGTAACAGTGGTCATTTTCCCTGCTCCACCACGACTCCCCGCTGAATGAACGCTAAGTCCGGCGACGCCAAGCAACACGCTCAAAACCCCGAGCTGGCAGCCTCATTGTTCGGCGCAGCTCTTAAGGTACATCCACACTTGCTGTAACATTAACAGATCTCCTGCAGCAAAGGGGAGACCTCAGTGTACAGAACTGAGACACAGCAACAGCTAATGTGAGCATGGCTGTGTGTTGCCTGTGCTATTATTGACCCCCAGAAGTCGTGTTGACTTGAAATTTCTCACACAGCTCATTCGGGTTTTTCATCGCATCGCCAAGAAATTTGGCGCATGCCTCCAGGGGACTGACGAGAACATGTGCGTCAAATGTCAGCAAGATTGGTAGAAAATCATCAATCAATCAATCAATGTTTATTTATATAGCCCTAAAACACAAGTGTCTCAAAGGGCTGCACAAGCCACTACGACATCCTCGGTTCAGATCCCACATCAGGGCAAGGAAAAACTAAACCCAGTGGGATGACAATGAGAAACCTTGGAGAGGACCGCCCTCTAGGGCGACCGGTGCAATGGAGGTCGAGTGGGTCTACCACAATAGTGTGAGAGTCCAGTCCATAGTGGATCTAACATAATAGTGTGAGAATCCAGTCCATAGTGGATCTAACATAATAGTGTGAGAGTCCAGTCCATAGTGGATCTAACATAATAGTGAGAGTCCAGTCCATAGTGGATCTAACATAATAGTGTGAGAATCCAGTCCATAGTGGATCTAACATAATATTGTGAGAGTCCAGTCCATAGTGGATCTAACATAATAGTGTGAGAGTCCAGTCCATAGTGGATCTAACATAATATTGTGAGAGTCCAGTCCATAGTGGATCTAACATAGTAGTGTGAGAATCCAGTCCATAGTGGATCTAACATAATAGTATGAGAGTCCAGTCCATAGTGGATCTAACATAATAGTGTGAGAGTCCAGTCCATAGTGGATCTAACATAATATTGTGAGAGTCCAGTCCATAGTGGATCTAACATAGTAGTGTGAGAATCCAGTCCATAGTGGATCTAACATAATAGTGTGAGAGTCCAGTCCATAGTGGATCTAACATAATATTGTAAGAGTCCAGTCCATAGTGGATCTAACATAGTAGTGTGAGAATCCAGTCCATAGTGGATCTAACATAATATTGTGAGAGTCCAGTCCATAGTGGATCTAACATAGTGTGAGAGTCCAGTCTATAGTGGATCCAACATAATATTGTGAAAGTCCAGTCCATAGTGGATCTAACATAATATTGTGAGAGTCCAGTCCATAGTGGATCTAACATAGTAGTGTGAGAATCCAGTCCATAGTGGATCTAACATAATAGTGTGAGAGTCCAGTCCATAGTGGATCTAACATAATATTGTAAGAGTCCAGTCCATAGTGGATCTAACATAGTAGTGTGAGAATCCAGTCCATAGTGGATCTAACATAATATTGTGAGAGTCCAGTCCATAGTGGATCTAACATAATAGTGTGAGAGTCCAGTCCATAGTGGATCTAACATAGTGTGAGAGTCCAGTCTATAGTGGATCCAACATAATATTGTGAAAGTCCAGTCCATAGTGGATCTAACATAATAGTGTGAGAATTCAGTCCATAGTGGATCTAACATAATAGTGTGAGAATTCAGTCCATAGTGGATCTAACATAATATTGTGATAGTCCAGTCCATAGTGGATCTAACATAATAGTGTGAGAGTCCAGTCCATAGTGGATCTAACATAATAGTGTGAGAGTCCAGTCCATAGTGGATCTAACATAATATTGTGAGAGTCCAGTCCATAGTGGATCTAACATAGTAGTGTGAGAATCCAGTCCATAGTGGATCTAACATAATATTGTGAGAGTCCAGTCCATAGTGGATCTAACATAGTGTGAGAGTCCAGTCTATAGTGGATCCAACATAATATTGTGAGAGTCCAGTCCATAGTGGATCTAACATAATAGTGTGAGAATCCAGTCCATAGTGGATCTAACATAATAGTGTGAGAGTCCAGTCCATAGTGGATCTAACATAATAGTGTGAGAGTCCAGTCCATAGTGGATCCAACATAATATTGTGAGAGTCCAGTCCATAGTGGATCTAACATAATATTGTGAGAGTCCAGTCCATAGTGGATCTAACATAATATTGTGAGAGTCCAGTCCATAGTGGATCTAACATAATATTGTGAGAGTCCAGTCCATAGTGGATCTAACATAATATTGTGAGAGTCCAGTCCATAGTGGATCTAACATAGTGTGAGAGTCCAGTCTATAGTGGATCCAACATAATATTGTGAGAGTCCAGTCCATAGTGGATCTAACATAATAGTGTGAGAGTCCAGTCCATAGTGGATCTAACATAATAGTGTGAGAGTCCAGTCCATAGTGGATCTAACATAATATTGTGAGAGTCCAGTCCATAGTGGATCTAACATAATAGTGTGAGAGTCCAGTCCATAGTGGATCTAACATAATAGTGTGAGAGTCCAGTCCATAGTGGATCTAACATAATATTGTGAGAGTCCAGTCCATAGTGGATCTAACATAGTAGTGTGAGAATCCAGTCCATAGTGGATCTAACATAATATTGTGAGAGTCCAGTCCATAGTGGATCTAACATAGTGTGAGAGTCCAGTCTATAGTGGATCCAACATAATATTGTGAGAGTCCAGTCCATAGTGGATCTAACATAATAGTGTGAGAATTCAGTCCATAGTGGATCTAACATAATATTGTGAGAGTCCAGTCCATAGTGGATCTAACATAATAGTGTGAGAGTCCAGTCCATAGTGGATCTAACATAATATTGTGAGAGTCCAGTCCATAGTGGATCTAACATAGTGTGAGAGTCCAGTCTATAGTGGATCCAACATAATATTGTGAGAGTCCAGTCCATAGTGGATCTAACATAATAGTGTGAGAATTCAGTCCATAGTGGATCTAACATAATATTGTGAGAGTCCAGTCCATAGTGGATCTAACATAATAGTGTGAGAGTCCAGTCCATAGTGGATCTAACATAATAGGGTGAGAGTCCAGTCCATAGTGGATCTAACATAATAGTGAGAGTCCAGTCCATAGTGGATCTAACATAATAGTGTGAGAGTCCAGTCCATAGTGGATCTAACATAATAGTGAGAGTCCAGTCCATAGTGGATCTAACATAATAGTGTGAGAGTCCAGTCCATAGTGGATCTAACATAATAGTGAGAGTCCAGTCCATAGTGGATCTAACATAATATTGTGAGAGTCCAGTCCATAGTGGATCTAACATAATAGTGTGAGAGTCCAGTCCATAGTGGATCTAACATAATAGTGAGAGTCCAGTCCATAGTGGATCTAACATAATAGTGAGAGTCCAGTCCATAGTGGATCTAACATAATAGTGTGAGAGTCCAGTCCATAGTGGATCTAACATAATAGTGAGAGTCCAGTCCATAGTGGATCTAACATAATATTGTGAGAGTCCAGTCCATAGTGGATCTAACATAATAGTGTGAGAGTCCAGTCCATAGTGGATCTAACATAATAGTGAGAGTCCAGTCCATAGTGGATCTAACATAATAGTGTGAGAATTCAGTCCATAGTGGATCTAACATAATATTGTGAGAGTCCAGTCCATAGTGGATCTAACATAATAGTGTGAGAGTCCAGTCCATAGTGGATCTAACATAATAGTGTGAGAGTCCAGTCCATAGTGGATCTAACATAATATTGTGAGAGTCCAGTCCATAGTGGATCTAACATAATATTGTGAGAGTCCAGTCCATAGTGGATCTAACATAATAGTGTGAGAATTCAGTCCATAGTGGATCTAACATAATATTGTGAGAGTCCAGTCCATAGTGGATCTAACATAATAGTGTGAGAGTCCAGTCCATAGTGGATCTAACATAATAGTGTGAGAGTCCAGTCCATAGTGGATCTAACATAATAGTGTGAGAGTCCAGTCCATAGTGGATCTAACATAATAGTGTGAGAGTCCAGTCCATAGTGGATCTAACATAATAGTGAGAGTCCAGTCCATAGTAGGGCCAGCAGGAGACCATCCCGAGCGGAGACAGGTCAGCAGCGCAGAGACGTCCCCAACCGATGCACAGGCAAGCGGTCCACCCCCGGTCCCGACTCTGGACAGCCAGCACTTCATCCATGGCCACTGAACTTGTGCCCCCCCCTCCACGAGGGAGAGGGGGGGAGCAGAAAAGAAAAGAAACGGCAGATCAACTGGTCTAAAAAGGGGGGTCTATTTAAAGGCTAGAGTATACAAATGAGTTTTAAGATGGGACTTAAATGCTTCTACTGAGGTAGCATCTCTATTTGTTACCGGGAGGGCATTTCATAGTACTGGAGCCCGACTAGAAAACGCTCTATAGCCCGCAGACATGGCCGCCATCAAGCAAAATGTCTTCAGAGAGGGGTTGTGCAATAGATTTAGCAACTGATCAGATTAGTCTGATGACTATAGAACTTGCTAGAATGTTTACAAAGCGTTTTGACCACAACCCATGGGGGGGCGCCACCAATGTTATTTACAGCCACAGGTATACAAAACAATAGAAAATGGCGAGCAGTGTAAAAAAAAAAAAATGGCTGCGGAGATCCCCCTCATGCAAGTTGGTGGCACATGGCATCTGTAAAGCCAGAGTTTACGGGGATTTCAAGGAGAAAGTGCAGCTACAAAAATTAGGGACTGGAAAATAAAATACATTAAAAAAAAAAACATTCCAGTTTTTATTTTATCCAAGAGGAAACTGAGGGCAGCAACAACACGTTGCAGCAAAGTGGAGACTGTGGAGTCAAAATACTGCGGCATTCCAAAAATAAAACAAAACAACAAATTAATTGAAAAATATTGATTTAATGGAACAAAAAGTGTGAGGAAAAAAAAGAGTAGTTGGCTCAATAGCGAGAATTAGCATGGCTGCTGCTCTCTGCAGTTGAGTAAATAAATGCTGTACAGTAATGAGGAAATATGCTAATCACCTTAGTTACATATATTTAGAGATGTCTGATAATATCGGACTGCTGATATTATCGGCCGATAAATGCTTTAAAATGTAATATCGGAAATTATCGGTATCGGTTTCAAAAAGTATTTATTTATTTTCCATCCATCCATCCATTTTTCTACCGCTTAATCCCTTCGGGGTCGCGGGGGGCGCTGGAGCCCATCTCAGCTACAATCGGCGGAAGGCGGGGTACACCCCGGACAAGTCGCCACCTCATCACAGAGCTAACACAGATAGACAGACAACACCCACACTCACATTCACACACTAAGGTCAATTTAGTGTTGCCAATCAACCTAATTTATTTATTTTATTTTATTTATTTATTTATTTATTTATTTATTTTTTTGTCCTGCCCAGCTTCTCAGGCAAATCATATAGTTGATGTAGATGCCCATATCGGCTGTTCAGATTGAGCCCAGTTTATAATTCCCTGTTATACAGTATGCCAGGCAGTCTTGCACTGAAGGAGGACTATGTTATTGTTGACTTTATTACTCCAGTATACTCTGGACTGAAGCTGTGTGCCTTCATTGTTTTTGTAGCTGTTGTTTTGAGACATGTTTAAAAACAATAATGCCCTTTGTGAAAGTCAAAGTATAGTACTTCCCATAGTTGTAGTGGGTATCAGGATTATCTCAGGGAGAGCATGTCCCAAATTCCAAGCTGCTGTTTTGAGGCATGTTAAAAAAAATAATGCACTTTGTGACTTCAATAATAAATATGGCAGTGCCATGTTGGCATTTTTTTCCAGAACTTGAGTTGATTTATTTTGGAAAACCTTGTTACATTGTTTAATGCATCCAGCGGGGCATCACAACAAAATTAGGCATAATAATGTGTTAATTCCACGACTGTATATATCGGTATCGGTTGATATCGGAATCTGTAATTAAGAGTTGGACAATATCACAATATTGGATATCGGCAAAAAAGCTATTATCGGACATCTCTACATATATTAGCTACTCACGCCAATGGACTATTTCCAAGGTCAAGATTTAGGTCTTTATGTAAGCGTTTAGGAACAGTGTGTGTGTGTGTGGGGGGGGGGGGGGGGGGGGTCCATATTGTTAGCCAGCCTCCCTTGAAAGATCAATTTACATTAGAATTGTAAAACGCTGTTGTGCTTGTGATTGATCATTCTGCCACCAAAGGCGTCAGTGTCGCAACTGCAGCAATAAATTGCTATTTTTTCCCCCATCAGTATTGTTATTCAACTAGCAACCCGCAAGTCTGAACTTGGCCCGGGAATAATGTGAGACCCGGCGAGTTCAGTTCCGAACTTGTGAGCCGCTAACATTTTTTTTTTACAGCATATTCCTAAAAACGGCTGTTTCCTAACCCTAGAGCCATTGTGAGGTCGTCTATATATCACAAGAGCACTCTGATATTTTTGGGGGACCAAATGCCAAACATGCTCGTCAAAGATCATCTATATCGGTGTTTATTAACCATTATCGGGCGGTGAGCGCCCCCTAGAGGGCCGCCCAAAAAAATGTTTCTCAGCTGTCGTCCGTATGGGCCGCAGCAGTACTCAGTTGTAATACACTTTTCCACCGCTTGTGGCAGTAAAGACAATCTCAAACCAGAGTCGTGCATAAAGGGAGCAAGGCCAACTAAGCAACAGGCACCATGATCGCTACCAAGGATGTGTGCGGGCTGCATGCAATTGCTGTCGTTTTGGCGTTGGATTTTATGACAAAATAAACCCAAATAACACGTTTTGTGTTGTCCTGAAGTCAATTGTTAATATTCTTTACATAATTATTTGATAATACTTTTATATTGTTTATACAATGTGCAAAGACATATATAGTGACTGCAATGCTTTAAATTGGAGCTAAAGTTGTTTTTATTTCCACCACTTGTGGCAGTAAAGACAAACTCAAACCAGAGTCGTGCATAAAGGGAGCAAGGCCAACTAAGCAACAGGCGCGATGATCGCTACCAAGGACGTGTGCGGCTGCATGCCATTGCTGTCGTTTTGGCGTTGGATTTTATGACAAAATAAACCCAAATAACACATCTTGTGTTGTCCTGAAGTCAATTGTTAATATTATTTACATAATTATTTGATAATACTTTTGCATTGTTTATACAATGTGCAAAGACAAATATAGTGACTGCAAAGCTTTATTTTGGAGCTAAAGTTGTTTTTATTTCTTGTATGCTATAATCGGTAAACAGCAGTTGCATGATGTCACTTCCGCTAAATTACTTCCTGTTGGTTGACTTCCGGTGTTCGTCCGAAAGCAAGTCGTACATGTTGCTGTCTTCTGTCATCAGCTCTGTTGCTATCCTACACAAAGCAGCGTAGAAGCAATGCCGTAAGTTGTCTTTAACAAGTTAAGAACATGTCAGACATGTTAAAAAAAAAAAAAGTTTAATAGTGCCGATATGTTGAATAGAATTGTCGAATTAGAGACGTGTTCAAGTCATTCAGGCAGACGGGGGGGTCTCCCTCTGCTGGACGTTTTGGGACATTACAGTTACATTTTCTATGTAATAGTAGACAAATATGTACAGAGGCAACAATTAGGGGTGTGGGAAAAAATCGATTCGAATTCAAATCGCGATTCTCACGTTGTACGATTCAGTATCGATTCTCATTTTTCAAAAATCGATTTTTATTTTTATTTTTTTATTAATCAATCCAACAAAAAAATACACAGCAATACCATAACAATGCAATCCAATTCCAAAACCAAACCCGACCCAGCAACACCCAGAACAGCAATAAACAGAGCAATTGAGAGGAGACACAAACATGACACAGAACAATCCAAAAGTAGTGAAACAAAAATGAATATTATCAACAACAGTATCAATATTAGTAACAATTTCAACATAGCAGTGATTAAAAATCCCTCATTGACATTATCATTAGACATTTATTTAAAAAAAACAATAGTGTCAGAGTGGCTTACACTTGCATCGCATCTCATAAGCTTGACAACACACTGTGTCCAATATTTTCACAAAGATAAAATAAGTCATATTTTTGGTTCATTTAATAGTTAAAACAAATTTACATTATTGCAATCAGTTGATAAAACATTGTCCTTTACAATTATAAAAGCTTTTTACAAAAATCTACTACTCTGCTTGCATGTCAGCAGACTGGGGTAGATCCTGCTGAAATCCTATGTATTGAATGAATAGAGAATCCTTTTGAATCAGAAAAATATCGTTTTTGAATCGAGAATCGCGTTGAATCGAAAAAAAATCTATTTATAATCGAATCGTGACCCCAAGAATCGATATTGAATCGAATCGTGGGACACCCAAAGATTTGCAGCCCTAATAAGTATGTTTGCATCTCTTTATTTTTTCAGTTTTTCACCGTCATGTCTATGAAGAAATGCCACACGCTTACAACAACGTTCTCTTCATTGACTCCGGTTTGGCTTGATATTGAGTCGGCGTTTCTACTACGTCCTATGAGAACGCTAAACGTCTATATATACTTCGACACATACTCCAGCTCACAAACGTACAATAAGACATGCTTTACTTGTGAAAGTACAATTTTGCGGCCGTGTTTGACGCATTCTGCTGCTATATTGCAAACGGTGCGATAAATGTTAAAATTGAGGAGATTTCCAGACTCTCCTTATCCACGACTCTGGTTTGATATTGTCATTACTGCCACAAGTGGTGGAAAAGTGTGTTACAACTGAGTACCGCTGTGGCCCCTATTTTTGGGCGGCCCTCTAGGGGGCGCTCTTGGAAAATAAACACCGATATAGATGATCTTTGACTAGCATGTTTGGCATTTGGTCCGCCAAACAACATCAGAGTGCTCCTGTGTTTTTCAACCTTTTTTGAGCCGAGGCACATTTTTTTCATTGAAAAAATCCAAAGGCACACCACCAGCAGAAATCATTGATATATTAAACTCGATATTGACAATAAAAAGTCGTCGGATATGACTTTAAACCATAACTAAGCATGCAACACTATAGCTCTTGTCTCAAAGTAGGTGTACTGTCACCACCTGCTACATCACCCCCTGACTTATTTAGAGTTTTTTGCTGTTTTCCTGTGTGTCGTGTTTTAGTTCTTGTCTTGCGCTCCTATTTTGGTGGCTTTTCCTGTTTTGTTGGTATTTTCCTGTAGCAGTTTCATGTCTTCCTTTAAGCGCTATCCCCCCCACCTGCTTTGTTTTAGCAAACAAGACTATTTAAGTTGTTTTTATCCTTCTTTGTGGGGACATTGTTGATCGTCATGTCATGTTCGGATGCACTTTGTGGACGCCGTCTGCTCCACACGCTGTAAGTCTTTGCTGTCGTCCAGCATTCTGTTTTTCTTCACTTTGTCACCAGTTCAGTTGTAGTTTCGTTCTGCATAGCCTTCCCTAAGCTTCAATGCCTTTTTTTTAGGGGCACTCACCTTTTGTTTATTTTTCAGTATAAGCATTAGATACCTTTTTACCTGCACACTGCCTGCCGCTGTCGTCTGCATGTTGTGATCACAACAAAGCAATTAGCTACCTGCTGCCACCTACTGATATGGAAGAGTATTACATAGGGGTGTAGCGGTACGTGTATTTGTATTGAACCGTTTCGGTACGGGGGTTTCGGTTCGGTTCGGAGGTGTACCGAACGAGTTTCCACACGGACATATAAAGTAGCGTACCGCACGTTGTGTAAACAATGCACACCGAGGCACAACACACGGCATGCTAGCAGCTAACGGGCTACGATAGACTGACCATACGTCCTCTTTTCACCGGACATGTCCTCTTTTGCGGAGCTGTCAGGGCGGAGTTTCTTAAATGCCTCAAATGTCCGGCATTTTGAGTTAGGGTTGTGTGTATTTTCAATGTACGTTCAGGGTTAAGAAGGGGTTAAAAACAAAACAAATTGTGCGCGCAGCAGCATTCGTGAGGGAGGGGCAGAGACAGAGAGAGCGAGAGAGTTATGATAAACGCGCATGCGTCGCCAGGCTCTGCTTTTTATCCATAGATTTATCAGATTTAATTTTTTATTATCTATATCAGGGTTGTCAAAAGTGTGCCCCGGAGGCCATTTGCGGCCCACAGCTAATGTTTTAAAGGCCCACGACACATTCTAAAAATACTATTAAAATAAACAAAAACATAACAAAAGTGAAATAAAAAAGCTTAAAGGTTAAATGTAACTTAGAAAAAGTTGCAATGTTGACTAATAAAACAAAGCTGTTTTTATTTCTTTCAAACTGTCATTGCTCAAAACATAATATTGAATCAAAATCAATGTTATTATGAATTATTGACCTATCCATGGTTCCGATTATTTCACATCAAATATTCCACTAAGAAAAATATTTTTGGTGGAAGATTTTGCAAATTTGGTAAATAAATAACCCAAAAATTTATATTTTGTTGTTTTCTTACTGTACCGAAAATGAACCAAACCGTGACCTCTAAACCGAGGTACGTACCGAACCGAAATTTTTGTGTACCGTTCCACCCCTAGTATTACATGGTTACTCTGCCGAGCACAGACACTCAACAACAACACATCATTTGCAGACTATAATTACTGGTTTGCTAAAAATATTTTTTACCCCAAATAGGTGGAATTAGATAATCTCCCACGGCACACCAGACTGTATCTCACGGCACACTAATGTGCCGCGGCACAGTGGTTGAAAAACACTGATATAGACGATCTCTGAGTAGCGTATGTTTTTCAAGTATATCACCTCCCAAAATGAAAATGTGTCCCAGTTGAATAACCAAGCACTTCAGTCTTAAAATTATCAAATATTGTTGCTTTAATTGCTGGATTGGGTCATTAATCATTCATTCTGTATTACTTTTATGCAATGTCAGCACTTTAGCGCCTTGTTTTTAATCTAAAATCCATCCAAACACTCTCGGGCTCCGCCGTACGCAGAAAAAAATCATGTGTAAAAGCGCAGTTCCTTTGTTTATTAATTTATATTCTCAGTAATTGTTTTCACGCCAGTCCCCTGCAGGCGTGGACAAGGACAGCGCTGTGCTAAATTCCCCCCACTTTTCCCTCAATAAGAGCAAAAGACAGATGGAGTGCTTTCATCCAGTCAGCAAATCATTTGGGCTCAGATTGATGTTCTCTCACTTTGCCTCACACACACATCAAACAGTGTGTGTGTGTTTGTGTGTGCGTGTGTGTGTGTGTGGTCCTCGAAGGCACCAAATTGACAATTCTCTTGGCGCCGGCGTCCAATCGTCCTCCTGAAATAAGTCTTTGCTCAGACACAAACCTCAATATTGACAGAATAAAAGAGGAGCGCGTGAGATGGTGTGTTCGAGGAAAAACGGAATCGTGAAACGCTTCACAAAAACGCAGCGTTGACATTGCAATTGAAAGAACAAGGAGGACAAAGAAAGGGAGACGTGCTTTACAAAGACAAGTAACTTCCCCCCCGAAGGAGCCTCGCTGAATATTATTAGCTCGTTGCTGGTAATTGCTGTAAAACTTTCACGCTCCCTTAGGGATCCTGCGACAGCTTGGCGGTGATCATCTGGGATATGTGAGGTCCCTCAGCGGCACGGGACATTAACGAGGTCCAAAATCTTCATCTGGCACTCCGACTAAACAGAAAAGTGTCCATAAAACATACAAACCCCGTTTCCATATGAGTTGGGAAATTGTGTTGGATGTAAATATAAACGGAATACAATGATTTGCAAATCCTTTTCAACCCATATTCAATTGAATGCACTACAAAGACAACATATTTGATGTTCAAACTCTTAAACTTTATTTATTTTTTTGCAAATAATAATTAACTTAGAATTTCATGGCTGCAACACGTGCCAAAGTAGTTGGGAAAGGGCATGTTCACCACTGTGTTACATCACCTTTTCTTTTAACAACACTCAATAAACGATTGGGAACTGAGGAAACTAATTGTTGAAGCTTTGAAAGTGGAATTCTTTCCCATTCTTGTTTTATGTAGAGCTTCAGTCGTTCAACAGTCCGAGGTCTCCGCTGTGGTATTTTACGCTTCATAACGCGCCACACATTTTCGATGGGAGACAAGTCTGGACTGCAGGCGGCCCAGGAAAGTACCCGCACTCTTTTTTTACGAAGCCACGCTGTTGTAACACGTGCTGAATGTGGCTTGGCATTGTCTTGCTGAAATAAGCAGGGGCGTCCATGAAAAAGACGGCGCTTAGATGGCAGCATATGTTGTTCCAAAACCTGTATGTACCTTTCAGCATTAATGGTGCCTTCACAGATGTGTAAGTTACACATGCCTTGGGCACTAATGCACCCCCATACCATCACAGATGCTGGCTTTTGAACTTTGCGTCGATAACAGTCTGGATGGTTCGCTTCCCCTTTGGTCCGGATGACACGATGTCGAATATTTCCAAAAACAATTTGAAATGTGGACTCGTCAGACCACAGAACACTTTTCCACTTTGCATGAGTTTATCTTAGATGATCTCGGGCCCTTAGAAGCCGGCGGTGTTTCTGGGTGTTGTTGATAAATGGCTTTCGCTTTGCATAGTAGAGCTTTAACTTGCACTTACAGATGTAGCGACCAACTGTATTTAGTGACAGTGGTTTTCTGAAGTGTTCCTGAGCCCATGTGGTGATATCCTTTAGAGATTGATGTCGGTTTTTGATACAGTGCCGTCTGAGGGATCGAAGGTCACGGTTATTCAATGTTGGTTTCCGGCCATGCCGCTTACGTGCAGCGATTTCTCCAGATTCTCTGAACCTTTTGATGATATTATGGACCGTAGATGTTGAAATCCCTAATTTTTTTGCAATTGCACTTTGAGAAACGTTGTTCTTAAACTGTTTGAGTATTTGCTCACGCATTTGTGGACAAAGGGGTGTACCTCGCCCCATCCTTTCTTGTGAAAGACTGAGCATTTTTTGGGAAGCTGTTTTTATACCCAATCATGGCACCCACCTGTTCCCAATTAGCCTGCACACCTGTGGGATGTTCCAAATAAGTGTTTGATGAGCATTCCTCAACTTTATCAGTATTTATTGCCACCTTTCCCAACTTCTTTGTCACGTGTTGCTGGCATCAAATTCTAAAGTTAATGATTATTATCAGTTTGAACATCAAATATGTTGTCTTTGTAGCATATTCAACCTAATATTGAGTTTGAGTTTCAGTTTATTTCGAACATGCAAGCACACAACATGATACATCACAATTTCCAGTTTCTCTTTTCAACATGTTCGAAAAGGAGTAGGAAGAAGCAGAGCTTATTTAATCCTACCCCTTTTCTTTACATAACAGTTGCAAAACTTTTTGTTCACTTCCTGTTCACAATTTTTTCACAATAAACTCCATAAGTAATCACAATAAAAATAAATAAATAAATAATAGTAAGAATTTAATAATAATAATTGGTGAAGTAAGTCATATTTTATATGATGAGATAAGTAAGATTACTTTAAGAATGAATGAATGGATGGATGAAATAAATTGAGAATGTTTGTCATGGTTTGTCATATGGGTTGAAAATGATTTGCAAATCATTGTATTCCATTTATATTTATATTTAACACAATTTCCCAACTCATATGGAAACGGGGTTTGTATAATGGAAGCTCTAAAGTCTAACACACTGGTTCCAACAGGAGGTAACACCAGGTGAAATGGTCTGTTCCAGGGTCAAACTGTGAAACCTGAAGTCTTTAAAGTCACATTTTAAGAATTGTAAAGCAAAGTTGACTGTTGTGTAGCTAAACTAAATTAAAGCAAAACTGAAAGACAAGAAAGATGTTTGCAGAGCGATAATGTCCCCAAGTGGCCTTTTTAAGTACAAACCCCAAAACCAGTGAAGTTGGCACGTTGTCTAAATCGTAAATAAAAACAAAATACAAGGATTTGCAAATCCTTTTCAACCTATATTCAATTGAATAGACTGCAAAACAAGATATTTAACGTTTGAACTGGAAAATTTTATTTTTTGCAAATATTAGCTCATTTGGAATTTGATGCCTGCAACATGTTTAAAAAAAGCTGGCACAAGTAGCAAAAAATTTGAGGAATGCTCATCAAACACTTATTCGGAACATCCCACAGCTGAACAGGCTAATTGGGAACAGGTGGGTGCCATGATTGGGTATAAAAGCAGCTTCCATGAAATGCTCAGTCATTCACAAACAAGGATGGGGCGAGGGTCACCACTTTGTGAACAAATGCCTGAGCAAATTGTCCAACAGTTTAAGATCAACATTTCTCAACAAGCTATTGCAAGGAATTTAGGAATTTCACCATCTACGGTCCGTAATATCATCAAAAGGTTTAGAGAATCTGGAGAAATCACTGCACCTAAGCGATGATATTACGCACCTTCGATCCCTCAGGCGGTACTGCATCAAAAAGCGACATCAGTGTGTAAAGGATATCACCACATGGGCTTAGGAAAACTTCAGAAAACCACTGTCAGTAACTAATGTTTGTCTGTAAGTGCAAGTTAAAACTCTACTATGCAACGTCAAAGCCATTTATCAACAACACCCAGAGACGCTGCCAGCATATATATATATATATATATATATATATATATATATATATATAAAACACTTAAACACTTGGTTAAAATATGTGATGAAGTGAAGTTGTTCAGTACTCCAATGGTCATCATTTCCAGTAATGCATTAACTGTTAAAGGAAAAGCTCAGCAATTCTCCTCCCGTGCTTATTTGCAGCGTCTGGCAGCCGCCAAGCACGTCCTCAGAAGAAGCATTTGACTAATGAAACATAAATCACATTATTACCTTGGAATAACGTTACCTTTTATTTAAATAATGGAGCAACATGAGAAGTACTTTGCTTAAAGCTTCTTCATCCTGATGAGTGTTCAGAAGTAGTCGTGTATTGTCCCCACCAAGCCTGCAAAAGTGCATCTCCATCTCACGCCACAAAGATTACTGCCAGGTCACCAGATGGCAGCCGGTCGAGCGTCCATTAACGTCTAAACCAGGGGTGTCAAATATTTTCCATTGAGTGGCATACAATAAATAAAAAAAACAACGCATGCAAGGGCCATTTTAACATTTCTAATTTTCAGAACCAGTACAATATATATATATTTATTTATTTATTAATTGTTTTAAAATTTTTAGGGTTTCCCTCAAGTTTAGTCCCAGGAAGGATCTCACTCATTAAAATGTTACAAATAAGTCATGTTGTTTGGATTTTTTTCTTTTTTAGCGCTTAAATCTATAGACCAACTTCAGGTATGTCGATATAAAGTTTTTTTGTTTAGGTTTTATGCCATTTTTGTCAATACCCTGTTTTCATGGCAAAAAAAACAATGCACTTTTTGTGTTTTTTGTCAAAGTGAAATATTTGATGTGAAGTAATTGGAGCCTTAAATAGTTAAATAATTCATAACAACTTTGATTCATTCATTATTATTTTTGAGCAATGACCGTTTAAAAAAAATGATCCCACAAAAATTCTCACTTAAAAGTGTTGATATAAGTCATACTTTTTTTTTACTTTCAATGCTTATGTTTTTATATTAATTTCTGATCTAGCCATTGGTAATAAGTTGTTGTTGTTATTTTATAGTTTGTATCATGCCCTTTTTGTCAATTAAAGTTTTTTTATATATGGCTTGTTTTATGCCACAATCCGAAGATATTACTTTTTTTTTTTTTAAAGCCAGGCATTAACTGTGGCTGTAGGAAACCTCCTGATTAATTAAAAAAAAAAAAAAAAAACTAAAATCTTCATCACCTTGGATAGTCGCCAGGTACCTGGTCTACAAAAAGCAAATAACCGTTGGGGTATCTAATTAGCTTGAGGCAATAACAACTGTGGCTGTAGGCAACTTCCTAAAGATGTTTCACAAAAATGCATGAATAAAAGAGTCTTCATTGCCCTTATAGTTGTCGTGTACGTGGTAAAAAAAAAAAGACAAATCATCGCCGGGGTCTCTAATTAGCACCAGGCATTAACAATTGTGGCTGTTGGCAACCTCCTAAATTTGTATATTTTTTAATGTATGAATAAAAAGGTCTATCACTTCAGGTCGTTTCTGGGTGCATAATCTAAAATAGCAAATAACTGCCAGGGTCTCTAATTAGCAGCAGGCATTAATTGTGGCTGTAGGCAACCTTCTGAATAAGTTTTTAAAAAAGTAAATAATACAAAAAACTTCATCACCTTCGATAGTCGCCAGGTACCTGGTCTACAAAAAGCAAATAACCGTTGGGGTCTCTAAGAGCAGCATGCCTTAACTGTGGCTGTAGGCAACCTCCTGATTAAGTTGAAAAAAAAGTAAATAATACAAAAATCTTCATCACCTTTGATAGTCGCCAGCTGCCTCGTCTACAAAAAGTCACGCTTGCTACAAACACACAAAATATGCAATATTTTCCCAAAAAACATTTCAAAGTGGAATATTTGATGTGAATTAATTGGAGCCTTAAATATGTCAATAATTCATAGTAACATTGATTTTGATTAATTGTTGTTTAAGCAATGACAGTTTTAAAGAAAAAAACAGCCTGCATGGCAGCTTTGTGTTTTCTCAACATTGCAACACTTTTTTTATGTTTAAACAAAAAAGTTTTGTGTTTTTAGAATGTGCCACGGGCCGTTAAAAACTGAGTTGCTGACCGCAAATGGCCCCCCGGCCACACTTTGGACACCACTGATCCAAACCTAGTATGTAAAATATTTTTATTAGCATCCGAATACATTTTGTTTAATGTTTGGCTTTAAAATGGTCAAAATATGTTGCTGTGATTGTTCCCTGTGGGAAGTAATTAGCAGGTGCACAGGCCTGCTTTTCATATGCGGAGACTTCTCGGGCTTGTTTTATGTCACAATCCGAAGATATTAAGACATTTTTTAAAAAGCCAGAGTTTCTTCAAGGTCACCTGTGGGTTTTAGAAGAGAAAGTCGCGATCACGCCGAGTGGAATCCCAGTGGGAGATGCAGCAGGGGGCCCGCTTTTAAAAAAACTAAACAAAAAGAAAAACTGACAGCACTCAGACAAAAGAGAATGAAGATGTAGATGTCGGAGAGCCTGAAAGCCTCGACTAATAACTCACATTTTACGCTACAGTTTGACTTTTTAACTGTCAAACTCCAAGCATTAGGCTTTGAAAGGACGATTGCAGGATATCTTACAATTACTGCAGTACTTTGCATTAAACACAAAAAAAAATGCTGCAATCCTTCAATCCTAATTAAAAAATCAACTTTGTTCTAGATCCTTCCTGAAACACGAGGCATTGAAGACCAGAGGAAAGATCATCTCCTAACTGGTAAGAGAAGTGCTTTTTTTTATGTCTTTTAAATGTCGAGCAAGTGGAAACATTTTTTTTTACAATCAACTCATAATGCTGGCTCAGCAGTTTATTTATTTATTTATTTTAAAAATAAGTATTTATTTTTTTAAATTTTCATATTTTTTTAATGTTACTCTTTTTATTGTTTTTATAATTGTAATATTTCTAAGGCTCTTAACATTAACCACTAAAGGGTGAAAACTCGATTTACCACTGTTGTTGCTGTTATTATTATTATTATTATTTATTATCCATCCATTTTCTAACCGCTTGTCCCGTTCGGGGTCGCGGGGGATGCTGGAGCCTATCTCAGTTGCATTCGGGCGATAGGCGGGGTACACCCTGGACAAGTCGCCACTTTATTTTTTTTTTTATTTTTTTTTAGTGTTGTGTTTGTGTGTCTTCTCACTTGCTCTGTGGATTGTTATCCAAAATAAAATAATTCTTAAAATGTGTCATTTAGGAAGTATCATTTTAATTAAATACATAACTGTGTCATTAATGTACTAATGTAAAATTACAATAAATTATTTCATGATTTATTTAATTATTGATTTCATTATTTCATGGTATACAGTATTTAATCATATAATTTCATTAATTAATGACACATGTAAGTAATTATTTGTTTATTTAATGTTGTCACATTTGGTCCTCCAGGAGTAGTCAGTGTGCAGCTTGGCTAACAGTGAAAATTTACCCCCCCACCCCCCCCCACCCTCCTCCCCTTAAAATAATTCAGAACACAACCAAGCATGTCTAAAACGGCCTAGCAACTAAAGTGAGTACTGATAGTGTTTCTTCACCTGGCTCCTCCGTACACAGCCATACTTTCTACTGTGTGTGCGTGTGTGTGATTGATGATGGGGGAGGTGGGTCATGGAGGCATTCTTTGTGTTGCCTTTCTGAAAAGTGCTTTATAAATAAAGTTTGATTTCATTCGACCTCTAAGTGAAAGCTGTACATGTATATTTTTTTATAAACAGCCGATATGTAACAGTACTTAGTAGAAAAATTACGTTTTGTCTAAAATTCTACATAATCTCTCAGCTGTGAACTTCACATGTTCTTTGTTATTCTTAATTTGTGTACGGGAAGAATTAATTAAGTCATTCAAGACAAAGTGCATTGGGAGCAAACACAAGCTAACTAGCTAAATAAACACTTTTTAGTGCGGACAAAGTTTTTCGACACAAGCCAACACCGAGCGAGCGTTTGGCGTGAACGCAGTGGGGAAAAAAAACTTCCCTCTGGCTGAAGGACCTCCGACTGAAGCCCGCTCTCGGTGGGTGGCCATCTGCCACGAGCGCCTGGGTGGAGAGTAGACGTAAACCTTGGCTTTTAAGTCATTACCCTTAGTTTGGACTTAGGAAAACAAAGCACTGACACACGCTGCGTTCGAGACCGCCAGCCAGTAGGAAATATCCCACTCTAAGCTAACCATGTCTGACCTCAAAGCGCCCCGTTGGAAGAAAAAAAAAAAAAAGTTACATTTCATTCAAAGCGGTTTGAAAGATGGCTTCCTTTAGCTAATAAATATAGTTATTATATTGCCATTATCTGATGTATAATGTGTATCATTTCAGTGTTTAACTGCTGCAGCAAAAATATTGTTTTATAGTAGTTATTTTACAATACTGTACTCTTTATTTACAGATAAAACCATATTTAGCACTGGAAATGTCAATCACCTCATACTGTATAGTCGCCGAATGCGTGGTCTACAAAAACAAATATAACTGTGGCTGTAGGCAACCTCCTGAATATTTGTTATGATTATATGAGAAAAAACATCTCCATCCTTTCTTATAGTCACCGGTTGCATTGTCTACAAAAACCAAGTAACCGCCAGTGTCTCGAATTGGCACCAGGTGTTAAAAAACTGTGGCTGTAGGTAACCTCCTAAAGATTTTTCACAAAAGTACATGACTAAAAGTCTTTATTGCCCTTATAGTTGTCGGGTAAGTGGTCTGAAAAAAACAAATAATCGCAGGGGTCTCTAATTAGCACTGGGCATTAACAACTATGGCTGTAGGCAACCTGCTAAATATGTATATTTTTAAATGAAATGTATGATTAAACATGTCTTACACCTCGGGTAGTTGCTGGGTGCAAAGGAGCAAATAACTGCCAGGGTCTCTAATTAGCAGCAGCCATTAACTGTGGCTGTAGGCAACCTCCTTATTAAGTTTTTAAAAAAGTAAATAATACAAAAATCTTCATCACCTTTGATAGTCGCCGGGTACCTGGTCTACAAAAAGCAAATAACCGTTGGGGTATCTAATTAGCTTGAGGCTATAAAAACTGTGGCTGTAGGCAACCTATTAAAGATTTTTCACAAAAATGTATGACTAAAAGAGTCTTCATTTCCCTCATAGTTGTCGTTTACGTGGTCTAAAAAAATAAATAGTCGCAAGGGTCTCTAATTAGCACTGGGCATTAACAACTGTGGCTGTAGGCAACCTTCTAAATATGTATATTTTTAAATGTATGAATAAAAATGTCTACCACCTCAGGTAGTTGCTGGGTGCATAATCTAAAAGAGCAAAACCCCGCTGGGGTCTCTAATTAGCAGCAGCATTAACTGTGGCTGTAGGCAACCTTCTGATTTTTTTATTTTTTTTTTAAAGTAAATAATACAAAAATCTCCATCACCTTCGATAGTCACCGGGTAGCTTGTCTACAAAAAGCAAATTACCGTTGGGGTATCTAATTAGCTTGAGGCATTAACAACTGGGGCTGTAGGAAACCTCCTAAAAAATGTTCACAAAAATGCATGAATAAAAGAGTCTTCATTGCCCTTATAGTTGTCGGGTACGTGGTCTAAAAAAACTATTTATCACTGGGGTCTCTAATTAGCACAGTTGGGTGCATAATCTAAAAGAGCAAATAACTGCAGGGGTCTCTAATTAGCAGCAGGCCTTAACTGTGGCTGTAGGCAACCTCCTGATTTAAGAAGTAAATAATACAAAAATATTCTCCACCATTGATAGTCGCCGTGGGCCTGGTCTACAAAAAGCAAAAAAACCTTGGGGTCTCTAATTAGCACCAACCATTAACACCTGTGGCTGTAGGCAACCTCCTGATTAAGTTTTTAAAAAGTAAATATTGCAAAAATCTTCATGACCTTCGCCTGGTCTAGAAAACGCAAATAATCCTTGGAGTATCCAATTAGCTTGGGGCATTAACAACTGTGGCCGTAGGCAACCTGAATTTTTAACCCCTCTTGATAATTTTTAGAAAAGGAATAAATACAAAATCTCCTATAGTTGACTGTTACATGGTCTAAAAAATCAACAAACCACTGGTGTCTCCAACTAGCACAGAGAATTAACAACTGTGGCTGTAGGCAACCTTCTGGTTATATATATTGTTTAGGATTTTTATGAAGAAAAATCTTAATCACTTCATGTAGTCGTCGGATGCATAGTCTACGAGTGGCTGTAGGCAACTTCATAGTATTTTAAAAAATTTTAATTGTCGTTGCTAGAAGCACAGTCTACAAAAACAAATAACTGTTATTGCCCAACATTACTAGTTGTGGCTGTAGGCAACCTCCTGGGGATTTTTATTTATTTTTTATTTAATTTTTTTTTTCCTCATTTTAATTACTGAATTGAAAAAATATTAATCACTTCATTTAGTCGCCGGGTGCATGGTCTACCAAAGCAAATAACTGTTATTATCTCCCAGCATTACCAGTCGTGGCTGTAGGCAACCTCCTGATGATTTGGGGGGGGGGGAAACATAAATAAAATTGTTGTCACTTCATGCAGTTGCCGGTTTACAAAGGCAAAACACCACCAGGGTCTCTAATTAGCAGCAGGTATTCACAACTGTGGCTGTAGGCAGCCTCCTGACATGTTGATTAAAAAATAATAAAAAACATATTTATCTCTTTCTGTAGTCATGTAGACATGGTCTACAAAATGTAAAAAAAAAAATAGCGCTCGACATTACCAATTGTGGCTGTAAGCAACCTCCTGGCTCCATCCAGCACATTTATCTAGCAATCTAACTAATTAACTCATCAGCACTTTTAATGCTGACTCAGCAGTTTGCTCCTTACCGCTATTGCAACATTGGTTCTGTTGCTGCTGAGCTAAGTTTTACTTAACACTTTCTCATGCACTCCACATTATTATCAGTCATAAGTTATAAAATATATAATGAGATTTCACATTTAGGAAATAACAGCTTCTAATGTAAAATAAACCTGCTCTAAGCCTTTCAAGGAAGATCTTTTGACTTTGTCGACAATTCCACCGAACATTCTGACAGCTTTGAGATGTCGTTTCGCCGACTGGGCGGAAACACGCTGGAGACTTTGCTGCTAAAGTTGGGGAATTTGAAAAAAAAAAAAGCTTTACTGGTGGCGGTCGAGTGTTTCTTCCCGTGGGCGAAAACGAGGCGCAACATCAGCACTAAGCTAGCTAGCCGGCTGTGCGCGCTCACATGATTTAACGAGCGCGGTCGTGGATTAATAGAGCTTGACACAAAGCCTTTTCACTGGCTTTATCTGCTGCTCCCAAGCTTGGAGGAGGCGGCGAGGGGATTGAACACACAGGCTTTTCCCAGCCTGGCACAATGTGTCTTATTTACGGTGTTTCACATTGCTTGTACATTCACACAACTTTTATGCTCCACAAACTGTCCACAAGAGTCGAATTCCAATTCCTTGTTATCAACATTTAGGGGCCTTCAATTAAAATGCATGAAAAAGTGAAACCATAACATAACATTCAGTTACATTTTCATTTTTATTTTTATTTTTTTTAATTTTCTATTGTTTTCATTTATTTTTCATTTTCAATTTTCATTTAAATTGTATTTGTATTATTTGTGTTTTTGGTTTCTTTTTTTTTTATTTTATTGTATTGTTTTTTTGGGGTTTTTTTTGTTTAATTTTTTTTTTTTTTTTCTATTCTTATTTCCATTTTTTTCCTTTTAATTTTCATATGTTTATTTTATGTTCCACAAATTGTCCATAAGAGCCAAATTCTAACTCCTTGTCATCAACATCAGGGGCCTTCCATTAAAATGCATGAAAAAGTGAAACCATACCTGTCAACATAGTTTCTTCAGTTACATTTTCATTTTGAATCAGAATCAGAATGGACTTTATTGTTATTATATTTGCATACAACGAGATTAAGGACTCAAGCTTAAGCTGCGGTAGTGGAAACAAATATGGAATAAAAATAAATCACACAAGTAGTGATAAAGATAAAAAATAAGAATTGAAATAAACAGATTACTATATTTTTATAATTTAAAAAAAAAAAGTTTTGTTTTGATTTATTTTTCATTTTCATTTTCACTTTGATTGTATTATTTGTGTTTTTGGTTTCATTTATTTTTTATTGGAATTGTATTGGTATTTTTGTTCAAATGTTTATTTGTTTATTTGTTTTTTGTTTGGTTTTATTTAATTTTATATTTTATATTTCTATTCTTATCTCCATTTTTTTCCATTTAATTTTCATATGTTTATTTTATGCTCCACAAATTATCCATAAGAGTCTAATTCTAAGCCTTCAATTAAAATGCATGAAAAAGTGAAACCATACCTGTCAACATAGTTTCTTCATTTACATTTTCATTTTTATTTTATTTTTTCAAATTTTCTATTGGTTTCATTTATTTTTTTATTTACATTTTATTGGTATTTGTATTCTTTTTTATTTTATTTTGTTTGTCTTAATTTGTTTTGTTTTATTTAATTTTAGTTTTTCTATTTATTTTCTTATTTCCATTTTTTTTCCCATTTAATTTTCATATGTTTATTTTATGCTCCACAAATTGAGTCAAATTCCAACTCCTTGTCATCAACATTTAGGGGCCTTCAATTAAAATGCATGAAAAAGTTAAACCATACCTGTCAACATAGTTTCTTCAGTTACATTTTAATTTTAATTTTTTAATTTTTTATTTTCTATCGCTTTCATTTATTTTTTATTTTCCATTTTCATTTATTTGTTTGTGTTATTTTTGTTTTTGGTTGCATTTATTTTATATTTGAATTGTATTGGTATTTTAATTTGTGTTTTTTTTTTCTTTTTTTTTTTAAAATTATTAAATTTTTTTAATTTTATTTTTATTTATGGCTTTATTTAAAATTTGTTTAATCTTAATTTGTTATTTTCATCCCCATCATGAATTTTATATTATTTTAATACTATTTATTTGTGAGCAAGTGCTGTATATTGCACAACACAGCAGCAACCGAACCAATGTTGTAATGGCGGTAAGGAGCAAACTGCTGAGTCAGCATTATGAGTTAACTGTAAACAACAGTACAACAAAATTTACACACATGACTTTCACACCAGCAGCAACATTTTAAAGCGCATACAGAGCTGGATAAGCTGCTGGGCACTGACACTGATACTTAGTTCATTAATAAAACACATCAGGAGGTTGCCTACAGCCACGGCTGTTAATGCCATTGTGTCTTGCCCTCTGCTAATTACAGACTTGGTGACTAAAGGAGCTATATACTGTATATAGCTGTATTTATTAGATGTATACGCTCCTAAAGAAAATATTTGTATGCAAAGCCAAAACACTTTCCACTCATTTTGTACCTTGGTAACAAACGCGCCCAAAAATCAACACAAAAAATCCTCTAAAAGTTGCCCTATGAATGTATTCATGTGCGAGTAAAAAAGCAAACTCACATTAGGAGATAAATGCGTGGGCATTCTAGTCGGTTGAGAATAGGAATTTTCCTTTCATGTATCGAATAAAAAGCCAAGATGAATAATTCATGGCTTCAACAATAAGAAATATGGGCCCGGTCCACAATGTGCTACCTCCAAGAATGCTACATTGTATGGAAAAGTAATATAATTCGATTAAAAGTAGTAAACATCGTGCGTCATCCTTATCACTGCGGAGCTGTCACAGGCGCGCGGATGCACAAAAGAAAACAGCTGCGAGTCGACTGATAATAAAGCATCACAATTTATGTTGGGGTTTTTTAAATTCTTTTGTGAAAGAGAAATGAGTGTAATTTTAGCTGAGTGGGAACTTGCGAGAAATACGAGTTAGTCCTTACACCCCGCCGCTTTCAGTCAGGCTGACCCAGCTGTCGGGTCATGCTTGTTGCTGGGAATCATCCCGCCTGCCACAGCCATGAAACATGTTTTCATTGCCAGATTAGCTACACTCTAATTATGCAAAAGAGGACTTTCTGATTAATTTCTAACAGTAATATGTGACCATACTAGGAAGGGGTCCAGAATTCAGTACTTTTATAGGCACCGACCGAATTCCCTCGGTATTATCAATCAATGCAATCAATCAATGTTTATTTATATAGCCCCAAATCACAAGTGTCTCAAAGGGCTGCACAAGCCACAACGACATCCTCGGTTCAGAGCCCACATCAGGGCAAGGAAAAACTCAACCCAGTGGGATGACAATGAGAAACCTTGGAGAGGACCGCAGATGTGGGTGACCCACCTCCCCTCTAGGGCAACCGGTGCAATGGACGTCGAGTGGATCTAGCATAATATTGTGAAAGTCCAATCCATAGTGGATCTAACATAATAGTGATAGTCCAGTCCATAGTGGGACCAGCAGGGCACCATCCCGAGCGGATACAGGTCAGCAGTGCAGAGATGTCCCCAACCGATACAAAGGCGAGCGGTCCACCCCATCGATACCCATTACTGGGTATCAATTCACGTAAAGTCAATTGGTGCCATATTTGTTGCAGGTGACGTTACGTCCGGCTGCAGACTAAACACCGGCTCACGTAAACAATCACTCTAAGTATTGTTGCCATTTTCAACACCCACAAAGCAAATATGCTTGGTAAAAAAAAAAAAATGCTTGAACGTAAAGTAAGGCTCCACTCTTCCAAAATGTGCTACCTTGATCCTAATTTACATTGGATTAGCCATAGAGGGACTACAGTGAGCATTAGCGATTTTACATGGCGATTTCAATGCTTCCAAATTTGGTAAAGAAGTCTACAAATCACCAAATGATTCCCGGGCGCGGCCACCACTGCTGCTCACTGCTCCCCTGCGGGGATAGTCAAAGGCAGACGGTAATTTCACCGCACCTGTGTGCGTAACAATCATTGGCACTTTTAACTAGAGATGTCCGATAATATCGGACTGCCGATATTATCGGCCGATAAATGCTTTAAAATGTAATATTGGAAATTATCGGTATTGGTTTCAAAAATTAAAATTTATGACTTTTTAAAATGCTGCTGTACGGAGTGGTACACGGACGTAGGGAGAAGTACAGAGCGCCAATAAACCTTAAAGGCACTGCCTTTGCGTGCCGGCCCAATCACATAATATCTACGGCTTTTCAGACACACAAGTGAATGCAACGCATACTTGGTCAACAGCTATACAGGTCACACTGAGGGTGACCGTATAAACAACTTTAACACTGTTACAAATATGCGCCACACTGTGAACCCAAACCAAACAAGAATGACAAACACATTTCGGGAGAACATCCGCACCGTAACACAACATAAACACAACAGAACAAATACCCAGAACCCCTTGCAGCACTAACTCTTCCGGGACGCTACAATATACACCCCCCGCTAGCCCCCCACCTCAACCCCGCCCACCTCAACCTCCTCATGCTCTCTCAGGGAGAGCATGTCCCAAATTCCAAGCTGCTGCTTTGAGGCATGTTAAAAAAATAATGCACTTTGTGACTTCAATAATAAATATGGCAGTGCCATGTTGGCATTTTTTTCCATAACTTGAGTTGATTTATTTTGGAAAACCTTGTTACATTGTTTAATGCATCCAGCGGGACATCACAACAAAATTAGGCATAATAATGTGTTAATTCCACGACTGTATATATCGGTATCGGTTGATATCGGAATCGGTAATTAAGAGTTGGGGAATATCGGATATCGGCAAAAAAGCCATTATCGGACATCTCTACTTTTAACTTTAACTTTACAACTAAGATGCATTTCATAGTCAAACAGCTGGTGGGTAATAAGCACAATACTTACAGTATAAACACTTTGTAAGCCGCAGGCGCAACACAACACATTCATCTTCATGGAAAAAAAAGCAACTTCCTAGTTAGGCAACATACCATAGATATCCTATACCAGGGGTCACCAACCTTTTTGAAACCAAGAGCTACTTCTTGGGTACTGATTAATGCGAAGGGCTACCAGTTTGATACACACTTAAATAAATTGCCAGAAATAGCCAATTTGCTCAATTTACCTTTAACTCTATGTTTATTATTAATTAATGATATTTACACTTAATTAAACGGTTTAAAAGAGGAGAAAACACGAAAAAAAAGACAATTAAATTTTGAAACATAGTTTATCTTCAATTTCGAGTCTTTAAAATTCAAAATTCAACCGAAAAAAAGAAGAGAAACACTAGCTAATTCGAATCTTTTTGAAAAAAAATTTAAAAAATAATTTATGGAACATCATTAGTAATTTTTCCTGATTAAGATTAATTTTAGAATTTTGATGACATGTTTTAAATAGGTTAAAATACAATCTGCACTTTGTTAGAATATATAACAAATTAGACCAAGCAATATTTCTAACAAAGACAAATCATTATTTCTTCTAGATTTTCCAGAACAACATTTTTAAAAGAAATTCAAAAGACTTTGAAATAAGATTTAAATTTGATTCTACAGATTTTCTATATTTGCCAGAATATTTTTTTTGAATTTTAATCATGATAAGTTTGAAGAAACATTGATTGATTGATTGATTGAAGAAATATTTCACAAATATTCTTCGTCGAAAAAACAGAAGCTAAAATGAAGAATTAAATTAAAATGTATTTATTATTCTTCACAATAAAAACAATTAAAAAATGTACTTGAACATTGATTTAAATTGTCAGGAAAGAAGAGGAAGGAATTTAAAAGGTAAAAAGGTATATGTGTTTAAAAATCCTAAAATCATTTTTAAGGTTGTATTTTTTTCTCTAAAATTGTCTTTCTGAAAGTTATAAGAAGCAAAGTAAAAAAATTCATGAATTTATTTAAACAAGTGAAGACCAAGTCTTTAAAATATTTTCTTGGATTTTCAAATTCTATTTGAGTTTTGTCTCTCTTAGAATTAAAAATGTCGAGCAAAGCGAGACCAGCTTGCTAGTAAATAAATACAATTAAAAAAATAGAGGCAGCTCACTGGTAAGTGCTGCTATTTGAGCTATTTTTAGAACAGGCCAGCGGGCTACTCATCTGGTCCTTACGGGCTACCTGGTGCCCGCGGGCACCGCGTTGGTGACCCCTGTCCTATACAGTACTGCCATCTAATGTCTTGGAAGTGAAACTGCATTGAATATAAAACAATACTATACTGCTTCTGAAAAATACCGGTTCCCTTTTTTTTCTTTTTTTTTTTGGGACATTGCTGGTTTTACGAACAGAGGAGCATGTTCGGCAACGCACATGCACAGATTACTTACAAGCAGACACGGTGTGTAGACAGAAAAGGGAGAATGGACGCATTCTGGCTTAGAAATCAACGATAAAGGTGAAGTTATAACACTGAAACGCCCTCAGGAAGAGGTGCTTTAAGACATGGCTATCTAGCTAGCGGCTAACGTCCATCCGCAGTGTTTTAGCTACTTCTAAATCACTAATCCTCATCTCCCTGATGACAAATAAAGTACGTTTCTTACAAGTATCATCCCTGCAGGACGAGGAATAGCTAAACATGCTTCACTACACACCGTAGCTCACCGGCGTCAAAATGTAAACAAACGCCATTGGTGGATCTACACCTGACATCCACTGTAATGATACCAAGTACAGTAGCATATCTAGTCGATACTACTATGATTACGTCAATATTTTTGGGCATCACAACAACATCTTTCTTTTTTTTTTAAATGTATATTATGTTTATAAACTCAGGAAATAGCACTCCCCAATGTAAACAAATGCCATGGGTGGATCTACACCTGACATCCACTGTAATGATACCAAGTACAAGAGCCGTATCTAGTCGATACTACAATGATTACATCGATATTTTTTATCATCACAAAATCATTTTCTTTTTGTTTTTTCCATTATGTTTATAAACTCAGGAAATACATTCTTGGACACATGAGGACTTTGAATATGACCAATGTATGATCCTGTAACGACTTGGTATCGGATTGATACCCAAATGTGTGGTATCATCCAAAACTAATGTAAAGTATCATAACAACAGAAGAATAAGTGATTGTTACATTTTAACAGGAGTGTAGATATATGTTGAAAAAGAAAATAAGCAGATATTAACAGTAAATGAACAAGTAGATTAATATTTAATTTTCTACCACTTGTCCTTAAAGGCCTACTGAAACCCACTACTACCGACCACGCAGTCCAATAGTTCATATATCAATGATGAAATCTTAACATTGCAACACATGCCAATACGGCCAGGTTAACTTATAAAGTGCAATTTTAAATTTCCCGGGAAACTTCCGCTTGAAAACGTCTATGTATGATGACGTATGCGCGTGACGTCACGACGGCAATGGAAGTATTCGGACCCAATGTGTCACCATACAAACTGCTCTGTTTTCATCGAAAAATTCCACAGTATTCTGGACATCTGTTTTGGTGAATCTTTTGCAATTTGTTAAATGGACAATGGAGACTGCAAAGAAGAAAGTTGTAGGTGCGATCGGTGTATTAGCAGCTGGCTGTAGCAACACCAACACCAGGATGTTGTGTTGTGTTTGAGCTGGATAGCAGACGTGCTACCGTGAGTACAGCTTTGGCTTCCAAACATTTGATCGCTTGCCCGTACGTGCGTGTCGCTATGTGCATGTCACGTACGTAACTTTGGGGAAATATATGTTTCTTGCCGACTCTGATGGCGGCCGGGGTGTCGTCGAAAGCTACAACGCCCGTAGCTAAGTTAGCTTCAATTGTTAAGCTTCGCCAAGCTGGAAATTATTAACCGTGTGTTTACATGTTCATGGTTTAATAGTATTGTTGATCTTTTGTCTATCCTTCCAGTCAGGGTTTTTTTAAATTTTGTTTCTATCTGCATTTGAGCCTGATGCTATCACGTTAGCTCTGTAGCTAAAGAGCTTCACCGATGTATTGTCGTGGAGATAAAAGTCACTGTGAATGTCCATTTCGCGTTCTTGACTCTCATTTTCAAGAGGATATAGTATCCGAGGTGGTTTAAAATACAAATCCGTGATCCACAATAGAAAAAGGAGAAAGTGTGGAATCCAATGAGACCTTGTACCTAAGTTACGGTCAGAGCGAAAAAAGATACACCCTGCACTACACTCTAGTCCTTCACTCTAACGTTCCTCATCCACGAAACTTTCATCCTCGCTCAAATTAATGGGGTAATCGTCGCTTTCTCGGTCCGAATCTCTCTCGCTCCATTGTAAACAACGGGGAATTGTGAGGAATCCTTCCTCCTGTGACGTCACGCTACTTCCGGTATAGGCAAGGCTTTTTTTTATCAGCGACCAAAAGTTGCGAACTTTATCGTCGTTGTTCTATACTAAATCCTTTCAGCAAAAATATGGCAATATCGCGAAATGATCAAGTATGACACATAGAATGGATCTGCTATTCCCGTTTATTTAAAAAAAAATTCATTTCAGTAGGCCTTTAATAATTTTGACAAAATAATAGAGTGATAAATGACACAATATGTTACTGCATACGTCAGCAGACTAAATTAGGAGCCTTTGTTTGCTTACTTACTACTAAAAGACAAGTTGTCTTGTATGTTCACTATTTTATTTAAGGCCAACATTGTTCTTCGATCACAATAAGAAACATATAATTAATGTACCGTAATATTTTTTGTTAAAATAAAGCCTTTTTTTTTGTGGTCCCTTTTATTTAGAAAAGTATCGAAATACATTTTGGTATTGGTACCAAAATATTGGTATCAGGATAACCCTAATTGCAAATTAGACTTAAATGTAATAATAAAACAAAATATTGAACAGCACAGTTATCATAATCAGCTCATTTTTTTAATGTTTCATTATAAATAATATTTTATTAGGAAACAACTAACATTTGTCAACACACACAAAAGTACCAAAATTGGGTACCGGTTACTGGGAATTGGTACTGTATAGGTCCAAATGGGGGAATCTTCCATCTCCCTCCACTTTAGGGAGACAAGGTGCCTCATGTTACAGCCACCACTTTTTTTTAATTTTTTTTTTTAAGTAGGCTTCACTACAAATAATTTGCGCCTTTTGAGACAATTTCAATCCAAACTGCACCACCACAGGGGCCAACTTCAGTGGCTCTACTAATAAAACAAGCAAAATGTAAATCATAAAGAAACGATCCCAAAGGACATCGACGGACTTCCTTGAACGTCCCACGGGAAACGTCATTAATGCATGACAATTTCACAAACCCCACCTGGCCCTCGAGCTGCAAATTGTTTTTGATCAAATTCCGGATGTTTGGCTTCCTCTCACTCATCCAGCCCGTGGCGATGTAATGGCTTATGAAAGCAGCAGATTCCACAGCCAAGAGCTCGTATCATTTATTTAATATACACTTCTGAGTACCTCCTTTTACATTTGAATCAAAGATAAACAAGCCAGGAGAGAGACGTGTTGATGGCAGCGGCGTGGACATACTTTCCCGTCGTATTTGACACTAATGGATTGTTTATGACTTTGCAATGCAGGAGAATGAGCTGCCAATCAAACAGGCCAGGAGGCGTCATTACTGCCAGTCTACAGATAAAGATGTTGACCTTGTTTTTGAGGATACACCGCTGGCACAGGTCCAGGTAGGTCAGGGGTGACAGACTCATTTCAGATCGGGGGCCACCCGGGCAAAAATCTACTCCCAATTGGTAAAATCACGGCACGATAACTTAAAAATAAAGACAACTTCAGATTGTTTGTCTTTGTTTAAAAATAGAGCAAGCACATTCTGAAAAATCAAATCATAATGTTGTTGGGGTTTTTTTATACTTCCATGTTGCGGTTAATAGTAGTCTATCTTTATTTGTCGTTATTTAAACTTTCTGGATAAATGATGTGATAATGTTCATCAGTCAACTCATTGGTGTTCATTTTCAATCTATCAAGATAAAAAAAATAATATCAAAATCAAATTACAGGATGTTATTTATGTAGCCCTTTGAGACTTTTGTGATTTAGGGCTATATAAATAAAGATTGATTGATTGATAGTTTGATAATTTTCCTCGACTGATGTACTAACATCATGTAGTTCATTTTTTGTACATATGTAGCATCATCTACAAAGATACAAACAAACACATTGTGTATGTGAAAGGATACAGATAAGGTTTTAAAAATTATCTTGAAATATTTTTTTTTTACAGATGTGCATTTTGTATGTGTGTGTGAACTGAAATATGTTGTATTATGTGAAAGAATCTACAAGTGTTAACATGATGTGTATGTGAAAGGATGCCGATGCATGCATTTTTATTTTTATTTTTAAATTCTATTGAATTATTTCTTGTATGTACAAACCCCAAAACCAGCAAAGTTGGCACGTTGTGTAAATCGTAAATAAAAACAGAATATAATGATTTGCAAATCCTTTTCAACCTATATTCAATGGAATAGACTGCAAAGACAAGATATTTAACCTTCGAACTGGAAAACTTTGGGTTTTTTTTGCAAATAATAGCTCATTTGGAATTTGATGCCTGCAACATGTTTCAAAAAAGCTGGCACAAGTGGCAAAAAACAATGAGAAAGTTAAGGAATGCTCATCAAACACTTATTTGGAACATCCCACAGGTGAACAGGCTAATTGGGAACAGGTGGGTGCCATGATTGGGTATAAAAGCAGCTTCCATGATGGGATGAGGGTCACCACTTTGTGAACAAATGCGTGAGCAAATTGTCCAACAGTTTAAGAACAACATTTCTCAATGAGGTATTTGTAAGGAATTTAGGGATTTCACCATCTACGGTCCGTAATGTCATCAAAAGGTTCAGAGAATCTGGAGAAATCCCTGCACGTAACATTGAATGCTCGTGACCTTGGATCCCTCAGGCGGTACTGCATCAAAAAGCGACATCAGTGTGTAAAGGATATCACCACATGGGCTCATGAACACTTCAGAAAACCACTGTCAGTAACTACAGTTTGTCGCTACATCTGTAAGTGCAAGTTACAGATGTAGTAAAAGAGTGCGGGTACTAGACTGGCTTGCCTGTGGTCCAGACCTGTCCCCCATTGAAAATGTGTGGCGCATTATGAAGCCTAAAATACCACAACGGAGACTCCGGACTGTTGAACAACTTAAGCTGTACATCAAGCAAGAATGGGAAAGAATTCCACCTGAAAAGCTTCAAAAATTGATCTCCTCAGTTTTCAAATGTTTACTGAGTGTTGTTAAAAGGAAAGGCCATGTAACACAGAGGTAAAAATGCCCCTGTGCCAACTTTTTTGCAATGTGTTGCTGCCATTAAATTCAAAGTTAATGATTGTTTTGAAGAAAAAAAAAAAGAAAAAAAAATTCTCAGTTTGAACATTAAATATCTTGTCTTTGCAGTGTATTCAATTCAATATAAGTTGAAAAGGATTTGCAAATCATTGTATTCTGTTTTTATTTACGAATTACACAACGTGCCAACTTCACTGGTTTTGGGTTTTATATATTGTTTAAATTATTTTGAAATACAATTTTAAAATCACATTGTATTTATTCAACCAATAGGGGCATTGTGTATGTGTGTGTGATTGGACTGACATATGTTTGTGTTTTAATTGAACAGACAGACAATACCAAGCGAGTGTGAAACTTAAGCCTCAATGCCAGTAAACTGCAACTGCGAGAAACGTAAAAAGTTTGTTGCATTTCCACTTTTATTCAGATTCTCCTCAGAACAATACATAGCAAGAATATTCATATGTTGTGGTGCTTCCTGGAAGTGTGAGGTGTCGCGTTAGTGTGATTGTGCTAACAGTCAACACGTCTGCGAGCGCAAGTATTAAAAATAGCAGCATCATTAGGCGACAGGAAGGCGACGCGATGTTCTCACTAGGCCTGCTGGAGAGATAACAGTCTTCTTGCCTCTCTCCCAGGAGTGAGAGCGGCAACCACCACCAGGAGATGAAGCCGGCTGATGGAGTGGGTGTGGGGGGGGAAGCAGCAGGAAGCCCCTCTACACCAATAATTCAAGTTTAATCTGAGCTCCGCAGGTGTGCACCGAACAAGTGAGCAGATTTACTCGCCCCAAGTCTAATGTTATCACACACGCACACACACACACCGATCTCTGGGAGTGAAGTCTGGTTACAACCGGAATTACACTGATTGCCCAAAGAGGTCACCCTTGATAAGAAGGGAATTGCTACAAAATTGTGTTTACGTGCCGCGGGTTGATGCGGGGATAGGAATCGTGCCGAGGCAGCCGCAGGCCTAAAGCCTCTAGACACGCCCCAGAAAAGTGTTGAATGGCGGCTTTCACGCTCAATGTGGAAACACATTAGACTGACATCTTGTGCCTGAGATTGACTTTACAAGATGATTATAACTTAGTGATAAAATGTATTCCAATATGAAGGATGTTTATGTGTGTATGTGAAGGGACTGACAGATGTTTAGACAACACTAAACAGCGCAGGAAATTGTGTGTACAATTAGTGGGCTTGTTGCGGGTGATCCACTAACACTGCGTATATAATTGATAACTGGTCCAGACCGCCCTGTTTATATGAGGATTATGCGTGTACTACGCGGCTTTCACCATGGAGACACTCATTTACTGGATTCAGGATTCAGGATGCTTTATTATTGTCCATTCTTTAACATGTACAAGACATATAAGAACTGAAATTACATTTTCGGCGCAGTCCCACTAGGACAGGGGTCGGCAACCCAAAATGTTGAAAGAGCCATATTGGACCAAAAATACAAAAACAAATCTGTCTGGAGCTGCAAAAAATTAAAAGCCATATTACATACAGATAGTGTGTCATGAGATATACATTTAATTAAGAGGACTTAAAGGAAACTAAATGACCTCAAATATACCTACAAATGAGGCATAATGATGCAATATGTACATACAGCTAGCCTAAATAGCATGTTAGCATCGATTAGCTTGCAGTCATGCAGTGACCAAATATGCCTGATTAGCACTCCACGCAAGTCAATAACATCAACAAAACTCACCTTTGTGCATTCATGCACAACGTTAAAAGTTTGGTGAACAAAATGAGACAGAAAAAGAAGTGGCATAAAACACGTCCTAGAAAGTCGGAGAAAGTTATACCTGTATATATGTAAACAAACTACGGTGAGTTCAAGGACTGCCAAAATTAGTAGGACAAAACTGCGCTCGCCAAATACTCGAATCAGTGAAGCATGTTTAATATAAACAGTGTGCTTTATAACAATTAGGGAGGTTTGTGTCATGTTTGTCCTCCTACAGAAACCATGTTAACACACAAAAAAAAAAATTCCCTCATCTTTTTCCATTTTTCATAAATTTTTGAAAAATCTCCAGAGAACCACTAGGGCGGCGCTAAAGAGGCTCTAGAGCCGCGGGTTGCCGACCCCCGCACTAGGAGCAGACATACGTTACAGGGAGACAAGAACAGGACCCTCAACGGATCAGCCACTTACGGCGCTCCTTAAAAAAGGTGGGGAAAAGGTGATATTGGGAAAGGGGGGAAGAGTAAAAAATATCAGTCAAAGGCTGGACCCTGGGAGGGGGTCCAGACTGAGTCCAAGGGAAAAAATCTAATTTGCCATAGCACACATAAACAAGTTGAAGTGAAGTGAAGTGAATTATATTTATATAGCGCTTTTTCTCTAGTGACTCAAAGCGCTTTACATAGTGAAAACCCAATATCTAAGTTACATTTAAACCAGTGTGGGTGGCACTGGGAGCAGGTGGGTAAAGTGTCTTGCCCAAGGACACAACGGCAGTGACTAGGATGGCGGAAGCGGGGATCGAACCTGCAACCCTCAGGTTGATGGCACGGCCACTCTACCAACCGAGCTATACCGCCCAGTTACATATAATCACAACAACTCGCAACTGCGAGGGGAGTTGGGGCCTTGGAGGCCGGCCTGCTGCTATAAAGCGCTACTCAGCCGTCCATCACCCCGAAGGGGAATCAAGCGGTGGTGAAGGCGTTGGGTGGGGGTGCGGTGTGCGTTTGTGTATATGCCCATTTTCTTTGGGTGTAGTGGTGTTGTGTCCATAGGCCCGGGGCCGTTCTGCATGCAATGCAAGCAAAGTTCGACTTCCACACTCATGTTATTATGCTCCTCCTATCAATCAATCAATCAATGAAAGTGTATTTATATAGCCCTTAATCACGAGTGTCTCAAAGGGCTGCACAAGCCACAACGAGATCCTCGGCTCAGATCCCACATCAGGGCAAGGAAAAAACTCAACCCAATGGGATAACAATGAGAAACTTTTGAGGGGACCGCAGATGTGGGGGACCCCCCCCCGACCCCCCACCTGGGCGACCAATGCAATGGACGTCGAGTGGATCTAGTTTATAGTGTGAGAGTCCAGTCCATAGTGGGGCCAGCAGGGGATCTTCTTGAGTGGAGACAAGTCAGCAGCGCAGAGACGTCCCCAACTGATGCACAGAGGAGTGGTCCACCCCGGGTCCCGACTTTGAACAGCTAGCGCGTCATCTGTGGTCACCTAATAACCTCTCCACGCAGGAGAGGGGGGTAGATCAGAAAAGAGACGGCAGATCAACTGGTCTAAAAGGGGGTCTATTTAAAGGCTAGCATATACAAATGAGCAGGAATTATGTGTGTATATAAATGGACAAACAGAAGTGTGCATTATGTAAATGGTCATACATACATACATGATGTGTGAATGGAAAAAATAGTGTGTACTGTATTAGAAATGAAAAACAAGTGTGTGTTATGTAAATAGACAGACACATTTTTATTTACGTGGGGGATGTGAATGAACAAACAGATGTGTGCATCGTGTCTATATGAACAGACTTGTGGATTATGTGAATGATGTGTGTATGTAAATGGAAAAAATGGTGAATTGTGTGTGTATACGAACTGACAAATAGAAGTGTGCATTATTTAAATGGACAAACATATTTACATGATACGTGAATGGACAAACAGATGTGTGCATCACGTGTATATATTTACGTGCGTGTATGTGAATGAACAAACAGATGTGTGCATCGTGTCTATATGAACAGACTTGTGGATTGTGTGAATGGACAGACACACATTTAAATGATGTGTGAATGTACACAAGTAAATGCAAAAACAGATGCAATGTGTGTGTATGTGTACAGTCTAAGGCTGCAGCTAACGATTATTTTTCTATCGATTAATCTATAGATTTATTTATTTTTTCGATTATTCGGTTAATCTATAGATTTTTTTCGATTAATCTATAGATTATTTTTCCTTTTACCGATTATTTTTTTATTCAAAATGAAGATGAAAAAATAAATGTAGGCCCGTTTTTTCAAAAGGCACGGCTTTTATTTACAAAAAAAAAGAAGTATGGCCACTCAGTCAACATTGACAACAACATGACTAAATATTCTGTAACAATGTAAACATTTAAAACTTTTAACATTTAACAAAATTAAAAGTAGTTTATTTGCTTTTTAATGTGCAAATATAAAAGTCAACATCCAGTGCAAATCTTAAAGGCCTACTGAAATGAAATTTTTTTATTTAAACGGGGATAGCAGATCTATTCTATGTGTCATACTTGATCATTTCGCGATATTGCCATATTTTTGCTGAAAGGATTTAGAATAGAAAAACGACGATAAAGATAGCAACTTTTGGTATCTGACAAAAAAAAGCCTTGCCCCTACCGGAAGTAGCGTGACGTGGACAATTGAACATATCCGCAAAGCTCCCTATTGTTTGCAATGATGGCCGCCAGATCTGAGAGCGATTCTGACCGAGATAGCGACGATTTCTCCATTAATTTGAGCGAGGATGAAAGATTTGTGGATGAGGAAAGTGCAAGTGAAGGACTAGTGGGGAGTGGAAGCGATTCAGATAGGGAAGAAGCTGTGAGAGGGATAGAGCCATATCGCTTTGAACCCGACGCTGATGAAGACGGTCAGGAGGACGCTGCTGCTATTGATGCTGGAGGAGCACACGACATAGATCGCCTTGAGAATACAGAATGGTAATATGTTATTTATTTATAGACTAGTTTTAGTTTGTGGCCTAGTCTTGCACTGTTACTGTTAGTGTTACAACTTACACCCCAGGCCTATCTATACACTAAGTATCTATCATTGACACAATGTGTTACTGTTAGTGTTACAACTTACACCCCAGGCCTATCTATACACTAAGTATCTATCATTGACACAATGTGTTACTGTTAGTGTTACAACTTACACCCCAGGCCTATCTATACACTAAGTATCTATCATTGACACAATGTCAAACCTAATTAATTACCCATTATTTCTATGGGCCACAGCTCCATATACCGGCAATACTAAAAATATGCATGCAGATTAATAAGATCCACAACAAGACAATGATAATATTAATTATTCCACATGTTTGCAGATTGCAGGTGTCAATAATATGAATTGATTTACAAATATTATGAACATTTCTATTTCCAGGTGTACATGTCAAAACTGTGTGAACATGGAGACAGTGGCTGAGTGTGTCTGCTGTAGTGAAATAGAGGCAGTGACCAGAACGATGGAGGAGGAGGGGGTGAAGACGTGCATCATAGACCACCATGGCTTTCCATCTGTGTGTCTGGATGAATGGGTGCTGCAGACAGCGTATAACGCCTACAAACAGCAATATGGCATGCTGCAGCAACAGCAAAATGAGTGAGGCACTAATAAGTTTAAATAATTCTTTATTCTATCAACCTTTGGAAGATAAGTCAGAATGAGCACTTTCTTATCTTATTCTTATTCTGTGAAATGTACTGTGCTACAATGCACATGACATTATATATCATAGAAGTATTACATAGATGGACCGTAGATGTCAACAATATTTACAATTTACTGCAACAGTAAATGAGAAATGAATAGAATGCATGACAATGTCTTTTGAATCTCAGAGAACAGTGAGTCACTGTGTATCCATGTCCGGATAATAACAGCTGCCATCATTTGCTACTTGCAGGCGGAGACGACACACAGCCTATCGACAGTTTGTCCGCTTCTGCTGGGGATATCTGGGAAAGGACATAAGGGTGGTACTACCAGCTTGTGTAGTACATAAGATTAGGACAACATTCCCATCGATGGACTACACGGGGTTCCAAGACGTGCAGTGACTGCAACAGAATCTACATGGCCACTGTACTTAATCAATAAAATCAATCAATCAATCAATCAGTCAATCAATCAATGTTTATTTATATAGCACTAAATCACAAATGTCTCAAAGGGCTGTACAAGCCACAACGACATCCTCGGTACAGAGCCCACACACGGGCAAGGAAAACTCACCCCAGTAGGACGTCGATGTGAATGACTATGAGAAACCTTGGAGAGGACCGCATATGTGGGTAACCCCCCCCCTCTAGGGGAGACCGAAAGCAATGGATGTCGAGTGGGTCTAACATATTAGTGAGGGTCCAGTGGAGCCAGCAGGAGGCCACCCCGAGCGGAGACGGGTCAGCAGCGCAGATGTCCCCAACCGATGCACAGGCGAGCGGTATACCCCGGGTCCCAACTCTGGACAGCCAGCACTTTATCCATGGTCACCGGAATAACCCCTCCACGTGGGGGGGGGGGGGCAGAGGAGAAAAGAAAAGAAACGGCAGATCAACTGGTCTAAAAAGGGGGTCTATTTAAAGGCTAGAGTATACAAATGAGTTTTAAGATGGGACTTAAATGCTTCTACTGAGGTAGCATCTCTAACTGTTACCGGGAGGGCATTTCACACTTACCGAAGCGACTCCTGTGCTTGGCGATGGCTTCCTCCTTGTCTGGCTTCTCCAGTTCATCGCAGAGGAAGGGAGGCACATCCACAGTGACGCTGAGTGGTGTTCTCTCGTCAGGGGTCTGTCTGCAGCCAGCAACAACCTCCCTGATCAAGTCATCTACGTAGCCTGCAAAATACAATTGTACATGTTCCTGCTCACAACATAATATACTCATGGAGAGTGAAACTTGACAGTATTATTATCATGATACAAAGTGTCAAGTGTTTACATGTTTTGTGTCCTCTACACTTACGGTATGTTGGCTCTGTCGCGATTTTCTTGACCACATGGCCCCCTGCTTTATACTTCGGGTAGCGTACTGCATAGCGCTCAGCACCCGCTTGTGTAGTGGCTATAGGGCGGCTCGAATTTTCGTTCCAGTGCAGCCCAGCAAGCAGGTTCCTAGGTGTGGTAACAGAATAATGTAATAATTAGTACTAAAGTATGGCACACACTAGTGACACTTAGATTAGTGTGGAAACATACCTGCACAGCATTCCGATGTATGAGAAGACATACATTTTCGGTGCGAACTGTATAAGATAAAAGACACTTTATTCAGTCATGCGTCCATACAATGTGTGTGTAAATTTATAAATTGTTTGTAAATTTGAATACAAATGTTTGTGTATTAAACTGTTAATAGTCAGCTATTAAAGCTTGATCTCCTGCAGTAATGAAGCTGTTTTGTTTTCAATGTTAACACCACGCCAGAATTGTTTGCAATCTTTCTCACCAAGATGCCAGCCACTATGTTGGACCTCCAACATTCTCTTGCTTACACTGACTGTATCAAGGCTTCATTTAGTATGCTCTAGTATTTTGCTCCCTGGCCACCAAAGTCCTAGTGGCAGGTGGTAACCACCGACACCACCTACAGGCGATCAGTCTAATTCTCACCTGTATGATAAGGCTATGGAACGCCTCCACCTTGGAAGTCTGGTGTTCACCCGACAGCATGGCGATATCTTTTAGCAGGGACTTGTTGTTGACCACCTCCTCCAGTTTCACTGCTGAGCGTGAACCTAAACATAAATTTAAAATAGAACAACGTTTCTACAAAAATGTTCCAGTCAACTTAAACTGGTTATTTACTTACAAGTTTATCTGAATTTTTTGACTTTCAAAAGATGTGCAGGAAAATACTGCTAGTCCCTCACTGCTTTCGGGCAACTTATTTGCCTACTCACTTTGTTTGAGCCATTTCTTTTGCCGTTGCAGTTGTCCATGAGTACAAATTGGGAAGAGGTCGCCATGGTCCTTGTGGATGTTCTGAATGTGTCGCTCCACAGACTTCCACTTGGCAACCAGAAGTTCCCCCTCTCCAGGCGGTGTAGACACTGCTGCCCAGTAGAGGTGGTTGATTATACTTTGCACCCAGGGCTTCAGGTCTTCACAGTCCTTATGCTTGGCGATGGCCTTCAGTTTCTTTCCGATGGCTACAAACAGAAAAAAACAGAAATTTGTGGATTAAATACAATATCGCATTCATCTGATCACTGATATGTACACACTACTTCACAACTTGTCATGCATACAAATAATCCAACTAACATTTTGCAACATGCCAGATGTCATAGCAGTGCCGTGTATTGGGCATGTTTTCACGAATCCATTTAGCGATCTGTCTGTGTCTGTCTGTCACCAGCACCCCGACATCCAGGTCCCAGCTGATCAGCAGTTCCACCATCCTCTTCAGTCCTTCCATCTCCATATGGTAGCTGCCAAGACATTCGTTGCTCTGAAATATATATAACAGAAAAGGAATGAGCAAAGAAAAAAATGAAAAAGGGGCTTAGTATACATTGAAATGGTTAATGTTATTAGACAAATTTACTAGGATAATTCTGGAAAATCCCTTATCTGCTTATTGTGTTTTACTAGTGTTTTAGTGAGATTATATGGTCGTACCTGTACAACCTGAAGGTCGAGAACCACATTGGCCACAAGCTCCATTGTGGTGTAGGTACCGAACTTGGCGCTGTGTCCCGGACTGTCTGCTCGCCCATCACCACCAAGGACGAGGGGTCGGCCTTCCACCTGCAGCATGGTGAGGTGCGTCCGTTGCTGTTCCTCCCACACCTTTTTGATGGCTGGCTGCAGGATGAGCTCCTGGTGGTTGAAAAATGTCCTCTTCACATACGTGACCACTCCGATGCTGTTCAGCACTTGCAACACCTTGCCAGAAGATGCCCCAGCGAAGAGGATGCCAGCAGACAGCAGGATGTTGCCCGCGGCATAAGGGCCAATGTTTGGCTGGCTGCTCCAACTACTCCTCTGGTCACATGATGCACATTGAAGAGTCATGGTCAGCTGTGTACCGTTCGAATCCCAAGAAGGGCTTATGTCCTGGCTGCCACAGACTGGACAGTGACACCACTTGACGAGACTCTGGAGGCACGACTCAAAGATGATGTACTTCGGTTCCTTGTGGCAGCCCTCTTCATGCATCTGGTGAGTACATGGGCGATCTGGCGACCCGTCAGATTGACACGGATCCGATGTCGTTGACTCACTCGGCACATAGCTGTCATCGGAAGAACCACCAACAAAAGGCGCAGTGGGACTTGATGCTGGTCCTTCATCAAACAATGCAGGAGGTGGTCGTAGCTTGGCTTGCATTCCAGACACACCTGGAGCTGCTATGTTAGTCTGCATCTCGGGGCTGTCAGATGGAGCTGCTACACTTGACAATGGGACTTCACTAACCCTGGCCGGCCGAGCTCTAACCCTCTCGAGGATATCTGGGGTCACCTGGTGTCCTAGCAATAAAATCAAGCACAAGTTGTTTTATATAATCTGTTAAAATTAAACTAGAATCACATAATAATTATTGTCTTTGAATCACCTAATTTATCTGTCTACTCTACTCTGCACAGGCAGCGTGCAATGTGTACTGTGATGTGCAGAATCATGTTCGTCACCGAAATAGACATACCCTTTGATCTATGATGTATTTTCCCTGTTTGGGTGCTCTTGCTACTGGTCATTGATGTTGGTGCTGTCCCAATCGGTACCCAGTCCGTCTGGCATCCTTGTTCTCTTGTATTTCCCTGGAAATGGAGAAACAGCTACATGTAATATGGATACCTCATTTACATTAATTATGAATACTTTTGGATTGGGCTTGAACTGTAATCCATTTGAACATTGATTAGGAAAACAAATCGAACCTGATCTTGATCGCCCTCCTCATCAGGCAAATCTAGTGCCATTGCCATTGGTTCATCCACCGCATCCGCCACTGATGCCGTAGTCGTACTGTCCATGATCTGATCTATTGTCTGTAAATGTACAAATGTACAATACTTTATATTATTGTCTATTGTAATCTATTGACAGTATTGACACTATTGACAGTAATGTCAGTAAATGTACGATACTTTATACTGCAGAAGAACTTGACTAGAACTTGAAGCAATAATTATATGTAGACTATTTTATTGTTAATTTATTTCATTGTTCATGGAGTAGTCCAGTGGTTCTCAAATGGGGGTACGCATACCCTTGGGGATACTTGAAGGTATGCCAAGGGGTACGAGAGATTTTTTTTTAAATATTATAAAAATAGCAACAATTCAAAAATCCTTTATAAATATATTTATTGAATAATACTTCAACAAAATAAATGTTTAGAATTAAGTTCATTAATCCAGATGGATCTCTATTACAATCCCCAAAGAGGGCACTTTAAGTTGATGATTACTTCTATGTGTACAAAATATTATTTATAATTGAATCACTTGTTTATTTTTCAACAAGTTTTTAGTTATTTTTATATCTTTTTTTCCAAATAGTTCAAGAAAGACCACTACAAATTAGCAATATCTTGCACTGTTATACAATTTAATAAATCAGAAACTGATGACATAGTGCTGTATTTTACTTCTTTTTTTCAACCAAAAATGCTTTGCTCTGATTAGGGGGTACTTGAATTAAAAAAATGTTCACAGGGGAAAATCACTGAAAAAAGGTTGAGAACCACTGGAGTAGTCTATGACTGTGTGTGTTAGTTTTGGTTGATTGATTGAGACTTTTATTAGTAGGTTGCACAGTGAAGTACATATTCCGTACAATTGACCACTAAATGGTACCACCCCAATAAGTTTTTCAACTTGTTTAAGTCGGGGTCCACTTAAATTGATTCATGATACAGATATATACTATCATATATATACTATCATCATAATACAGTCATCACACAAGATAATCACATTGAATTATTTACATTATTTACAATCCGGGGTGTGGAGGTGGGGGGGTTTCAACAATTGAGAACAAAGAAATGGATATTGGAACAGTGTAGTCTGACTATGAAAACTGGATATCAAGATTCTTACCCTCTTCCTTTCCCTTTTGGCAAATGCAGACCTCATGTGCCCAGTCTGTCCGCTTGTGGAGGGGGTCGGGTGCTCCGGACTTGTCCGTGGTCTATCGAAAATAGTTGGCTTCGCACCTTTCTTCAGCACGAGTCGACGAGTGCTGATTCCCATTTCTGCCATTCGCAAGGGACCCTCTTCGAAACATGATCTTTCGAAATGTTCGCTGCATAATACACTGTACTTCGTATGTGTCGTCCAATCCAACCGTGTTCGCTTGACTTCTTTGTTCCATAGTAAAGCTTGGCCGCCATCTTTTGGGAAAAGAAACAATGAAACACCGGTTGTGTTTTGGTTTGTGTTGCTACATCCAGCAGCAACACACCGCTTCCCTACAACTCTCTTTTTTGCAGTCTCCATTGTTAATTGAACAAATTTCCAAAAGATTCACCAACACAGATGTCCTGAATACTGTGGAAATTAGCGATTAAAACAGAGCTGTTTAAATTGGGAGGGACCTATTCCAAGATGACGCGTTCAACTGCCTTCGTCACGCGCATACGTCATCATACCGCGACGTTTCAGCCGGATATTTCCCGGGAAATTTTAAATGTCACTTTATAAGTTAACCCGGCCGTATTGGCATGTGTTGCAATGTTAAGATTTCATCATTGATATATAAACTATCAGACTGCGTGGTCGGTAGTAGTGGGTTTCAGTAGGCCTTTAATATTCTGCAATAGTATAAGCATTTCAAAAGTAAAAGTATTGCTTATTTTGCTTTAAAATGTGCAAAAATAAAGATAAACATCCAATACAAAAAAGTGCAAAACGAAATAATCTGTAACAACAGTGTAAACATTTCAACAAAAGTGAAAGTATTGCTTATTTGCTAAAATGTGCAAAAATAAAAATAAACATCCAATACAAAAAAGTGCCAATCTAAATATTCTGGAGCACTGTAAACAAGTATTGCTTTTAAAATGTGAAAAATAAACATCCAGTCCAACACAGTACACAATAACCAATTCTACTCATTCCAGTGAGTGACTAACAGTTGTAATGAAGAAAGGTTAGCATGTGTACATGTTTGGTTCTTTTCTTGTTTACAATATTCCCAGCAGCTGAAAATAGGCGCTCAGAAGGGGTCGATGTGGCTGGAACTGAGAGCTAATTAGCCTTCACCTCAAGCCAGGACTGCGAGTGAGCTGAGCTGCAGTTTATATTTCTAGAAGGTCAACGGGCTCATAGTGATGTTACTAGTAGTTGACTGGGAGGTGTTTATTATCATTTGGGGAGAGTCCGCTGCCTGATGCTCACCTGCTAAACACCTATCTGCTCCACGCTGAAGCGCTGACTACATGCGCTCTGAATACACACTGCTGATTGGCTGATAATGCTTTGTGTGTACCAATCAGATGGTTGTGTGGGTGGGACAATGCTGCGTGTGTACCAATCAGATGGTTGTGTGGGTGGGACAATGCTGCGTGTGTACCAATCAGATGGTTGTGTGGGTGGGACAATGCTGCGTGTGTACCAATCAGATGGTTGTGTGGGTGGGACAATGCTGCGTGCTGAGACAGAGACAGAGGAGCGAAGCAGCTTGTTAAGACTTTAGCAGCTAAAGTTAGCTTTAGCTTAGAAACTCGTTCGGTACACCCCCGTGCCGAACCGAAAGCCCCGTACCGAAACGGTTCAATACAAAACACGTACCGTTACACCCCTAGCAGATACAAATGACACATTCATGTTTTTGTGTAATGATGACAACGTATGCTCGCGCGGACGATTGACTAGTTGATGGTTTTCTTTTCAAATGTTTGTTCATAGCCGTTGTGCTGCTATGATAGGCCATTTCCGCTCGACACAGTGTGCATACAACAACATTATTAGGCCGCTTATGGAAATACTCCCACACTTTTGACCACTTTTGGCATGCTTTTCCCCCCTCGCTCGCACCGCTCGCATCGTCTGCTTTGCGGTCCGCCATGACGGTAGTGTGACGTAAATATGCGACGCGTCGACGCACAAAAACGGCGTCGACGTATTTACGTAACCGATGACGTCGACGACGTCGACTACGTCGACAACGTCGACGCGTCGTTTCAAACAGAAGTGTGCATTATGTGAATGGACAACATGATGTATGAATATAAATGGATAAACAGGTGCGTTGTGTGTGTATATAAACTGACAAATAGAAGTGTACATTATGTAAATGGCCGGACATATTTACATGATATGTAAAAGTGAACAGACAAACGGATGTGTGCATCGTGTGTATATATGAACAAACAAACAGAAGTGTGGATTATGTGAATGGACAGACACATATTTACATGATGTATGAATGTAAATGGAAAACAGGTGTGTGTATATGAACTGACAAGTGCATTATGGAAATGGACAGACATATTTACTTGATGTGTGAATGTGAATGGACAAACACATGTGTGCATTATGTGAATGAACTGAGACCTATTTACATGGTGTGTGAATGGACAATCAGGTGTGTGCATTGTGTGTATATGAACTAACAAACAGAAGTATGCATTATGTGAATGGACAGACATATTTACATGATGTATGAATGTAAAGGGAAAAACAGGTGCATTGTGTGTATATGAACTGACAAATAAACATGTGCATTATGTAAATTAATATTTACATGATGTGAGAATGTGAATGGACAAACGTGTGCATTACGCGAATGAACTGAGACCTATTCACATGGTGTGTGAATGGACAATCAGGTGTGTGCATTGTGTGTATATGAACTAAAACAGAAGTATGCATTATGTGAATGGACAGACACATATTTACATGATGTATGAATGGAAAAACAGGTGCATTGTGTGTATATGAACTGACAAATAAACATGTGCATTATGGAAATTAATATTTACATGATGTGTGAATGTGAATGGACAAACGTGTGCATTACGTGAATGAACTGAGACCTATTCACATGGTGTGTGAATGGACAATCAGGTGTGTGCATTGTGTGTATATGAACTAACAAACAGAAGTATGCATTATGTGAATGGACAGACATATTTACATGATGTATGAATGTAAAGGGAAAAACAGGTGCATTGTGTGTGTATATGAACTGACAAATAGACGTGTGCATTATGGAAATTAATATTTACATGATGCGTGAATGTGAATGGACAAACGTGTGCATTACGTGAATGAACTGAGACCTATTCACATGGTGTGTGAATGGACAATCAGGTGTGTGCATTGTGTGTATATGAACTAACAAACAGAAGTATGCATTATGTGAATGGACAGACACATATTTACATGATGTATGAATGTAAATGGAAAAACAGGTGCATTGTGTGTGTATGAACTGACAAATAGACGTGTGCATTATGGAAATTAATATTTACATGATGCGTGAATGTGAATGGACAAACGTGTGCATTAGGTGAATGAACTGAGACCTATTCACATGGTGTGTGAATGGACAATCAGGTGTGTGCATTGTGTGTATATGAACTAACAAACAGAAGTATGCATTATGTGAATGGACAGACACATATTTACATGATGTATGAATGTAAATGGAAAAACAGGTGCATTGTGTGTGTATATGAACTGACAAATAGACGTGTGCATTATGGAAATTAATATTTACATGTTGCGTGAATGTGAATGGACAAACGTGTGCATTACGTGAATGAACTGAGACCTATTCACATGGTGTGTGAATGGACAATCAGGTGTGTGCATTGTGTGTATATGAACTAACAAACAGAAGTATGCATTATGTGAATGGACAGACATATTTACATGATGTATGAATGTAAAGGGAAAAACAGGTGCATTGTGTGTATATGAACTGACAAATAAACATGTGCATTATGTAAATTAATATTTACATGATGTGTGAATGTGAATGGACAAACGTGTGCATTACGCGAATGAAGTGAGACCTATTCACATGGTGTGTGAATGGACAATCAGGTGTGTGCATTGTGTGTATATGAACTAAAACAGAAGTATGCATTATGTGAATGGACAGACACATATTTACATGATGTATGAATGGAAAAACAGGTGCATTGTGTGTATATGAACTGACAAATAAACATGTGCATTATGGAAATTAATATTTACATGATGTGTGAATGTGAATGGACAAACGTGTGCATTACGTGAATGAACTGAGACCTATTCACATGGTGTGTGAATGGACAATCAGGTGTGTGCATTGTGTGTATATGAACTAACAAACAGAAGTATGCATTATGTGAATGGACAGACATATTTACATGATGTATGAATGTAAAGGGAAAAACAGGTGCATTGTGTGTGTATATGAACTGACAAATAGACGTGTGCATTATGGAAATTAATATTTACATGATGCGTGAATGTGAATGGACAAACCTGTGCATTAGGTGAATGAACTGAGACCTATTCACATGGTGTGTGAATGGACAATCAGGTGTGTGCATTGTGTGTATATGAACTAACAAACAGAAGTATACATTATGTGAATGGACAGACACATATTTACATGATGTATGAATGTAAATGGAAAAACAGGTGCATTGTGTGTGTATATGAACTGACAAATAGACGTGTGCATTATGGAAATTAATATTTACATGATGCGTGAATGTGAATGGACAAACGTGTGCATTAGGTGAATGAACTGAGACCTATTCACATGGTGTGTGAATGGACAATCAGGTGTGTGCATTGTGTGTATATGAACTAACAAACAGAAGTATGCATTATGTGAATGGACAGACATATTTACATGATGTATGAATGTAAAGGGAAAAACAGGTGCATTGTGTGTGTATATGAACTGACAAATAGACGTGTGCATTATGGAAATTAATATTTACATGATGCGTGAATGTGAATGGACAAACCTGTGCATTAGGTGAATGAACTGAGACCTATTCACATGGTGTGTGAATGGACAATCAGGTGTGTGCATTGTGTGTATATGAACTAACAAACAGAAGTATGCATTATGTGAATGGACAGACATATTTACATGATGTATGAATGTAAATGGAAAAACAGGTGCATTGTGTGTGTATATGAACTGACAAATAGACGTGTGCATTATGGAAATTAATATTTACATGATGCGTGAATGTGAATGGACAAACCTGTGCATTAGGTGAATGAACTGAGACCTATTCACATGGTGTGTGAATGGACAAACAGGTGTGTGCATTGTGTGTATATGAACTAACTAATAGAAGTGTGCATTGTGTAAATAGACAAACCCTTACATAATGCATGAACCCTTTTGTATGGTGAGTTTACATTATGTTAATGTTACTAAACATGTTTACAGTCTGTGTGTACGTAAATGGACAGACACTTTAAAATGACGCGTGTCTGTGAGTGTCTTGTAACTGGCGCCGCACTAACGATCAGGTGCGTGTCGTTAAAATGAGATCCGATGCGATGAAAACTTCCATAATGAAGCTTTCTTACGTTTCTTCCCCGAGTAATGGAATTACTGGCAGAGACGAGTAATCACACGTCTCGCCGTCCCTCGGCTCCAAAGAGATTTTCTGCTCCTTTGAGCTCATTGTTTTCATTTTCCAGGGCCGCGACTTGGGTTGCCTCTCCGTGGTCTTCATCAGCGGGCTTTTTTCGGCGCGGTCGCTCAAGATTTCCCTGCGGACCCCGAGGGCAAAACACAAGCGCGAGGCGTATTTGCGTTTTTACAGGAGGACAGAAGGCCGACTCTGAATAAATGCCGGTCGCTGCTTTTCGCTAATGTGCCAGACTTGTGAAGGATACTTTTCTAACTCTGCCGCAGTGCCTTAGGGCAAGTCTGGCTAATATACATCAAAGCAGGACATACAAACCATACCACAAACAACAGAAACTCAACAAAATGTGCATATTGTATGTCGCAGTCTTCTACAAAACAATAAAACATGGTCATGGATTGGTTCATACGTGAACCGATACTGTACCAATTCCCGGTACCAGGGAATCCATACCGGTACTCAACAGTACCAATTTTCGGCATTAAATATTAATTGTTTTTGATAATAAAATCAATATTTTATTGCAACTAGGGATATCCGATAAATGCTTTAAAATGTAATATGGGAAATTATCGGTATCGGTTTCGAAATTATCGGTATCGGTTTCAAAAAGTAAAATTGATGACTTTTTAAAATGTCGCCGTGTACACGGACGTAGGGAGAAGTACAGAGCGCCAATAAACCTTAAAGGCACTTCCTTTGCTTGCCGGCCCAGTCACATAATACCTACGGCTTTTCACTTACACAAGTTAATGCAAGGCATACTTGGTCAACAGCCATACAGGTCACACTGAGGGTGTCCGTATAAACAACATTAACACTGTTACAAATATGCGCCACACTGTGAACCCACACCAAACAAGAACGACAAACACATTTCGGGAGAACATCCGCACCGTAACACAACATAAACACCACAGAACAAACACCCAGAACCCCTTGCAGCACTAACTCTTCCGGGACGCTACAATATACACCACCCGCAAGCCCCTGTCCCCCCAACCCCGCCCACCTCAACCTCCCATGTCCCAAATTCCAAGCTGCTGTTTTGAGGCATGTTAAAGAAAAAAAATGCACTTTGTGACTTCAATAATAAATATGGCAGTGCCATGTTGGCATTTTTTTCCATAACTTGAGTTGATTTATTTTGGAAAACTTTGTTGTATTGTTTAATGCATCCAGCGGGGCATCACAACAAAATTAGGCATAATAATGTGTTAATTCCACGACTATATATATATCGGTATCCGTTGATATCGAAATCGGTAATTAAGAGTTGGACAATATCGGAATATCGGATATCGGCAAAAAAGCCATTATCGGATATCTCTAATTGCAACATTTAAAAATGAACTGATTACGATAACTGCTGTCCAGTAGTGTATAGTTTATAGTGTGTTGGCGCGTCAGTTCAGTCCTTGCTAAAGCTAGTCTTTAGTTGCGCCCTAAAAAGTGTTTATACTGTAAGTATTTAACTTATTTTTATTTTTTATTTTTTGTCCTGTCCAGCTACTCAGGCAAATCATATAGTTGATGTAGATGCACTTTACAAAAGAGAAGTGTGGGATACTTCTCTTGTTGCCTTATTTGTATTTGACTTTATGGATTTATATTATCATTTGGTGCAGCCGGGCCGGAGAAGGAGGGGATAGAAAGAGAAAAAAAGGAAGACAGAGGGGGAAATTGCGGGGACAAGAGGGGGATCAGACAGAGAGACAACAACAACAACAACGGAACCACATCAGCAAATACAATATGTACAAATATGATGGTAAAAGTGATAGCAAAGAAGCAGTTAGTGAAATAAATATTAATAATACAGAAATGACTATGAGAATTATTGCACTACAAATGTAGCATTAAAAATAGTACTATTGTTAATGAATAATAACAATAATTACCTCTATTATCAACAATACAATTGTTTCAAATGCAACAATACATATATGTGATAATAACTTGAAATACAAAAGAAAGCAGATAAAGGGAGGGGAAGAAAGAGAAGCCAACTATATTAACCTTGTAGATTGTTATAGTAACAATAGGTTAAGCTTTGTCAGTGTGCCATGTGTTACCCAGTTTCCCCTAAGTATTGTACTTATTATGCACCAGCTGTTTGATTGTAACGTGCCTCTTGGTTGTAGGTTTCATTACAAATTTTGAAAATTAAAATTTTCATTAAAATTGCCATGTAAACTCGCTAATGCTACCCAGTAGCATGTCAATAGCAAACCTAATATACAATAGCATCAAACCAGCACATTTTTGGAAAAGTGGAGCCTTACTTTACTTACGTTGGAGTGTTTTTTTTTTTAGTCAATTTCTTTGTCGGCATTGAAAATTGCAACATTACCCAGAGGTAGTTTGGCTGAGTCTGCTCTCAGTGCTGCTGGAGTGTGGCGAAGTTAGCAACTGGATGTGATGTCACGCAAAATGTAGGTACGATAACATGGCACTGTTGGATTTTACGTTAATCGGTGTGCAGGGATGTAACAGTATCAAAATGTCACGGTACGATATTGTACAAAAAGAAACTACACTCACCAAGTTTTCGTTTGATACTGTCATTATTGTGAAGATTATATAACAGCAATATATCGGCGCATGTACAATACCGTTACATCCCTAGTGCCTGGTAGGACTGGCGAGGTTCGGTCGGTGCCAAAAAAGTACTGGATTCGGTACCTATCTCTAGTTGCATGTGCTATTATTTTTCTGACAAAACCCAAAGTTTCACCTCTTGCGGCTTGAAATTTCTCACACAGCTCAATGCTGTTTCCAGAATACACCCTCTGTGGCAGGGGTGTCCAAACTTTTTGACTTGAGATCCGCATTTGGCTAAAAAAAATTGTCCAGGGCCAAATGCATGTACGTATTATATTAATATAATGGGTATATAATTAATTATAATATTATAGTATGTGAAAGTTGGACTCCTGCCTTGTTTACTTCCGTGACAACCTTTTTAAAATTTTGTAATCAATCAGAAATATTAGCAGCTAAAATGCGCCAAACATGGATAAGTGTGGAGAGAGTGTTTTGCATTTTTCCCATCATGCACTGTAATGGATTTAAATTGGTGTAATTGTGATCTGTTGTTTGGACGTTTTTCATAATCTCCACAATGTTCAGTGAGCAGTTTGTGTTATGTGTGACCATGTGTGTTGACCTTTATGTTAGTTGCTTTTTTTCTTCTTTGCACCATGACTAGGGAAGGTTGTTTGAATTTTGTCATACAGTGTAAGTAAACGCTGTGCAATTGTTTCAAAGTACTTTCAAAGGTCATTGATCTGATTTACTCACATTGTCCACTAGATCAGTGGTCCCCAAACTTTTTGTAGCTTGAATTTTTTGTTTTTATATATACAGTATATATATATATATTTTGTTTTTTTCATTAAGAAATACAATCAGTTGTGCTTATGGACTGTATCCCTGCAGACTGTATTGATCTGTATTGATATATAATGTATATATTGTGTTTTTTATGTTGATTTAATAAAAAATAATATACTTTTTTTTTCTTTTTTTTTTTAATTTCTTGTGCGGCCCGGTACCAATCGGTCCGCGGACTGGTACCGGGCCACGGCCCGGTGGTTGGGGACCACTGCACTAGATGGCAGGATTTATGTAGCATCCGCAGACCGCCTAGTATTTAAGATTAGTTTCAAAGCTTTCTGCGGGACGATGCTTTGTTGAACTCATGACGTCTCGCGGGCCAAATTGATGACACTGGCGGGCCGGGCCGCCCATGGCCCACGGGCTGTAGTTTGGACACCCTTGATATAGAACAGGAGTCGGCAACCCAAAATGTTGGGCCAAAAATACAAAAAAAGCTGCAAAAAATGTAAAGCCTTATATAAGTGTTATAATGAAGGCAACACATGATGTAAGTGTCTATATTAGCCTACTATCAAAGGCTGACAAAAATCTTCATTGACAGAAATGTTGTATTTTAATTTTTATTCTACATATTTTTGCAACATTGGAAATCATTAGTAAAATGGAGGCTTCTCACAGGATGAGATAACTTCGGGAAATTACTGGGTCAGAATGGCCAAAGGAATAGATGTGTGGGTTCAAGTTTAAGGAAACAGCAGGCTGTCTTCTTTTAATGGATTCATTACAATCTTTGCAAGCTGGGTAACGTTTTGCTGTGGTCTGGAACAACATGGCACACAAACCACCATGAGAAATACAGCCAATATTACATACAGATAATGTGTCTTGAGACATGCAAATATCAATTAAATACACAGAGGACATAAGTAAAGGAAATTAAATTAGCTCAAATATAGCTACAAACGAGGCATAATGATGCAATATGTACATACAGATAGCCTAAATAGCATGTTAGCATCGATTAGCTTGCAATCATGGATTGACCAAATATGCCTGATAAGCACTCCAGCAAATCAATAAAATCAACAAAGCTCACCTTTGTGCATTCACGCACAGCATAAAACGTTTGGTGGACAAAATTAGACAAAAAAGGAGTGCTATAAAACACGTCTCTCTGTGGCAGCGTCGTACATGTAAACAAACTATGATGAGTTCATGAATCGCTGAAATTAGTAGGACAAAACGGTGCTTGCCAAATACTCTCATCAGTGAACACTGGGATTTCTAGCAATTAGGAAGGTTTGTGTCATGTGTCATTTTCTTCATCTTTTTCCATTTTCACACATCTCTGAAAGAGGTCCAGGGAGCCACTAGGGCGGCGCTGAAGAGCCGCGGGTTGCTGACTCCCGGTAGAGACATTTTGGGGACAGACAAGAACGTGTGTAACATTTGTGCATGACTGGTTAAAAAAAAATTGCATAAACATAACATAACCTAAAGCAAAACATCGTATTATTTAGCAACTAATTGTCAATACGTCATTGACTATTTGTCTAGTGATTGCTATATTTAAGGATATCTGTATTACATGTATGACAGCATGCCTTCCAAAGCATTTTGACTAGAGATGTCTGATAATGGCTTTTTTGCTGATATCCGATATTCCGATATTGTCCAACTCTTAATTACCGATACCGATATCAACCGATACCGATATATACAGTCGTGGAATTAACACATTATTATGCCTAATTTTGTTGTGATGCCCCGCTGAATGCATTAAACAATGTAACAAGGTTTTCCAAAATAAATCAACTCAAGTTATGGAAAAAAAAATGCCAACATGGCACTGCCATTTTTATTATTGAAGTCACAAAGTGCATTATTTTTTTTAACATGCCTCAAAACAGTTGGAATTTGGGACATGGTCTCCCTAAGAGAGCATGAGGAGGTTGAGGTGGAGGGGGGGCGGGGGGTGTACATTGTAGCGTCCCGGAAGAGTTAGTGCTGCAAGGGGTTCTGGGTATTTGTTCTGTTTTGTTTATGTTGTGTTACGGTTCGGATGTTCTCCCGAAATGTGTTTGTCATTCTTGTTTGGTGTGGGTTCACAGTGTGGCGCATATTTGTAACAGTGTTTAAGTTGTTTATACGGTCACCTGTATGGCTGTTGACCAAGTATGCATTGCATTCACTTGTGTGTGTGAAAAGCCGTAGATATTATGTGACTGGGCCGGCACGCAAAGGCAGTGCCTTTAAGGTTTATTGGCGCTCGGTACTTCTCCCTACGTCCGTGTACACAGCGGCGTTTTAAAAAGTCATACATTTTACTTTTTGAAACCGATACCGATAATTTTGAAATCAATACCGATAATTTCCGCCATTACATTTTAAATCGTATCGGCAGTCCGATATTATCTGACATCTCTTTATTTATTTATTTATTTATTTTTTTAATGTCCTGCCCAGCTTCTCGGGCAAATCATATAGCAGATGTAGATGCTCATATCGGCTGTTCAGATTTACTTTACAAAAGAGAAGTGTAGGATACTTCTCTTGTTGCCTTACTTGTATTTTGACTTTATTAAATGTATTTATATTATCATTTGGTGCAGCCGGGCCGGAGCAGGTGGGGATAGAAAGAGAGAAAAAGGAAGACAGAGGGGGGAATTGTGGGGACAAGAGGGGGATTAGACAGAAAGACAAAAACAACAACAGCAAACACAACAACAACAACAGAGCAACATCAGCAAATATGACATGTACAAATATGATGGTAAAAGTAATAGCAAATAAGCAGTTAGCGAAATTAAAAAAAAAAATACAGAAATGACAATGAGCATTATTACACTAAAAATGGAGCAATATGAATACCAATAGAAATAGTGCTATTGATAATAAACAATACCAATACTTTACCTTTATTATCAACAATACAATTGTTCAAATGCAACAATACATATACGTAATGATAACTTGAGATACGAAAGAATGCAGAAAAATGGAGGGGAAGAAAGAGAAGCAACCTACATTAACCTTGTAGATTGTTATAGTAACAATAGGTTAAGCTTTGTCAGTGTGCCATGTGTTATACCCAGTTTACCCTAGGGCAACAACGTTAATATATGTTTGATGAAACGTGATTATGTGCATGAGTGTATGTGTGCATATGTACTTGTATATGTACAGTATGTGTATATGTGTGCTTGTACAGTGAGTGTATATGTGCAGAATGTGTATATGTGTGTACAGTGAATGTATATGTACAGTATGTGTATACAGTATGTGTGTTTGAACAGTGAATGTATATGTACAGTATATGTATGTGTGTGTTTGTACAGTGAATGTATATGTGTAGTATGTGTATGTGTGTGTTTGTACAGTGAGTGTATATGTACAGTATGTGTATATGTGTGTTTGTACAGTGAATGTATATGTACAGTATATGTATGTGTGTGTTTGTACAGTGAATGTATATGTGTAGTATGTGTATGTGTGTGTTTGTACAGTGAGTGTATATGTACAGTATGTGTATATGTATGTTTTTACAGTGAATGTATATGTACAGTATGTGTATACAGTATGTTTGATGTACGAACTTTGAGTGTGTAAATATGTACTGTATTTATTTGTATATGTATGTGGGAGCGTAGGTACCTATGTATGTCTGTATGTATGTGTGTGAGTATATGTGAATTTGCATGTACAATACATTTGACTCCCAGTGTGTGCGGGAGCCAGAGTACGGCCCAGCCTCCCCGAGAGCCCATCCCACAAACAGTAGGTGTGGTGCCCAGGGAACCAGGGGCCACCGCCCCCACGCAGCCAAGCCGGACAGCGACAGGAACCCCAGAGCCTGGCCCACCGCGCCGCCCACAAGGGCCAGCAGCAGGCCGCAGACAGACGCACCCGGCAGAGGACAAGGCACGAGAAAAGCAGGGGGCAGCCAGACCCAAAGCCAGCGAGAGACCACACCCCACACGGACAGAAAGGCGAGACGCCCCGCCCGAGGGGCCCGGAGACCCCCGCAATCGGACGGGAAGACCGCCCCCGCCCCACCGGCAACAGGGCCCCCACGAGCCCCCCCCCCCACCCCCGGAGAGCGCGGCGAGGCCAGCCCACGGCCACCCCACCCAAGCCGGCCGCCACAGGACCACCCAGCACGGGCCACAGGAACCACCCACCCCACCCGCAGGGACCCCAACGATGGAGATGGAACAACCAGCAACCGCCCCGCCGAGTCCCCCCCCGAGGGGGATAAATAAATAAAATAAATAAATACATAATAATAATAATAATAATAATATTAATAAAATATATTTAAAAAAATAAGAATAAATAAATAATTAAATCTATTTATAAAAAAAAAAAGAATTAAAAGAAGATCACAGACATGCTGACACACAAGGTCGCTACCCCTACAACTGGCCGACTCACAGCACCTCGGAATACCCTGCAGCACCAAGCTACCACAGTAGACGCAGGGATCAGACCCAGCAGGCCCCAACCAAGACGGGCACCCGGAAGGGATGGACGGTGGGACCCAGGAGCTCCAGACACGCAGTCCGGATGCAGTAGCCTGAGGCGCCGACCCCCACCCGACAGGCAGGCCCAGAACGTACCCCCAGAAATATACATACATATATATATACATACACATAAACATACACATGTACACATACACATGCATACACATACACATATGTATACATACATACATACATACATACACACACACACACATACACATACATATACACAGTTTGTCAGCCCCGACAACCACCACGCGCGCACGCTGCCACCAGTCACAACATCAGCCACCCCCCTGCACCAGACCCAGCAGCCACGGGCGCCCACACCACAAACAAACGGCAGCAGAAACAGCAGCCACAACACCCCCAGACAGCCAGCACCACCCAATCAGATCAAAGCGATCAAAAAAAAAACGCGACCGGCAACCACACGCCAACAGGATCACAGAGACCAGCCAGAGCCAGCCCGCCAGCAAGCCCAAACGCCAAAACGCAAACAAGAGACACCAACACCCCCCCCCACCAAAAGACCCCACCACCCCAACCCAAACCCGCACAAACACACCACCGCCCAAACAACCGAGACACAGTATCCAGACCAGACACGGGCGCCGCGCCGCCACCACATCAAGTCGCCAACAGAGACCCCACAGCGCAAGGTCGGGCCACACGGGCACGGACCCCACCCAACAGGAAGCGAGACCCGCGCGACGCCACACACAAATAAATAATAAGATTAAACAAAAATAATAATAAATTTAAAAAAATATATAATAATAATAAAATGAAATACAAATTAAATTAAATTAAAAATAACAAATACAAATAATTAAATAAAATAAAGTAAGTAAATAATAAAAAAAATTTTTTTTTTAAAAATAATAAAATAATAAAAATAAACATATATATATATACATACACATACATACATACACACATATATATATATATATATATATATATATATATATATATATATATATATATATATATATATATATATATATATATACATACACATATATACATATAAAAAATAATAATAATAAATTAATAAAAGCCTGGGAGGCCACCAGAACGCAGTCCCCGGAATCCGCGCCGGCCGACGAGGCAATGAGGGGTGCGCCGAACCCCAACCCCCCCACATGCATGTGTACAAGGCCCCCAGAGTGTCTACTGTGTAGTTAAAATTAGGAGGTCAGCCATTACAGCCGACCTCCAGTCCCTATTGATGCGTGTACTGTAGCGTGAGTGAGATATGTATGCTTGTGGGAACTAATAATGCGATTAAAATTGGGGGACATCAAGGTCTTGGTGGGTCCCAACCAAGCCGAGCCCTCCAAATCCTAAGTGTCTAATATGCAGCTAAGATTGAGGGATGGACGAGCAGGGGACAAGACAGGAGGACTGGAGCCCCATAGGAGGCATCCTCAACCCCCCGCCATGCCTCCCCGCAGGACAATCCCCCAAAGTCCTATATTTGTGTGACTGTGTGTGCTATAAGTAGGAGGAGTAGAGGGCCCAGACATCCCCCCCAGTCCATGCGGCCGACAACCAGGAACTACGGCCAGGAAGCCGCCCCCCCCCCCCCCCCCCCCCACGGCCTGTGACCCACACCAGACCACTTTAGCGTGATGCCACGCGAGCCCACCCCCCCGCCAAACAAAGCCATCCCCCGTCCGCCCCAACCCAACCCCGCAGAGCCCATACCAGCAACCAAACGCAGAAAAACTGCACAGCCCCATGCCCAATGCAAACACCGCATCCCGGCCATCCACACAGCAACATACCCATACGAGTTCCAGCCAGGGGATGGCGCCCCCCAACTGGGGAAGAAGTCAATACACCCCGTCCGCACGCCAGCCCCCAAACCAGCCGGCAAGCCAACGCCAGCCAGCCCCCACAACCCCACAAGCGCACAGATACCAGCCACAGTCCCCCAACCACTCCAACCCAACACAGCGACGCCAACTGCCGGCAGTACCACAGCAACCATCACCACCACCGCCCGTCCGCAGTACAAACACCCGCGGCCACCGAAACCGAAACAAAAAAAAAGCGACCTACCCCGTAAACCATAACAACGCACACCCCCAGCTACCACAGAGGCCACCAACCCACCTACCCCAACTCATCCACATACAGGCCGATCGATCCACCGGACATCCACACCCATACACACACCTACACATTCATACACACATACATACACACATATACATATATGTATATACACATACATACACTTACACACATGCATGCATATACATATACACATATACACACACACACACATATATATACACCTACATACATATACATATGCACACATATACACACACATACATACACTAAAACAAAACAAAAACAAAACAAAAAAAATAAAAATAATAATAACAATAAATAAAATAAAATAAACCCTTTAAATAAAAAAATATTATATCTGACATCTCTAATTTTGACTACACCCATGGAGGGCTACGTAAATATTTGTAAAAAAAATAAAAAAAATTAGAAGTGTCATGTTTTTTCATGTCAATATATATATTACAGTAATGCAATGTTAGTTCATGTAAAATGTTTTCACAAACCTTGCTTTAACATCCGCTAAAATCCTAGTCTAATGGCCAATTTAGCCAACTGTGTTAAGGCTGGTGTTGACGGTTGCCATCTGGCTAATGAAGGTGTGAACCCAAACATAAATTATTTTGACGTTTCCCTTCTAGAGGAACCCCTCAGAGGGCCGCTTTCAGCTCGCCGTCACGTCTTAATGGGCTGACGTGTTAAGAAGCTCCAGGAGTGGATGCTTGTCTGTTTGCCCTTCGTTAATGTCCGTCCCCTTGGTCAACAGCCAGTGATGCACTTTGAATGCACGAGCGTCACATTCCTTCAGATGAACGGTCGAGGCGATTGTCGTCCTCTTCTTGGTCATCCGTCTTGTCCAGTGAGACAAGAGTGTCAGCGAGAGAAGAAAAAAAAACATTCCAATCAATAGGTTGTATAACAATATGGGGACTATTTTACCTTACTTTACCTGGACACTCGCCAGCCACTTCATTAGGGACACATGCTCAAATAAAGAGATCTAATATTTGTGAATGGACAGACAGATACCATATTTATATTGTGTGTGTTTGAAGAGACCAAAATATGTTTATGTGCAAACTCCAAAAGCAGTGAAGTTGGCACGCTGTGTAATTCGTAAATAAAAACAGAATACAATGATTTGCCAATCCTTTTCAATTTATATTCAATTGAATAGACTGCAAAGACAAGATATTTGATATTTTTTTGCAAATAATCATTAACTTAGAATTGAATGGCTGCAACACATTGCAAACAAGTTGGCACAGGGCCATTTTTACTACTGTGTTACATGGCCTTTCCTTTTAACAACACTCAGTAAACATGTGAGAACTGAGGAGATCAATATTTGAAGCTTTTCAGGTGGAATTATTTCCCCTTTCTTGCTAGATGTACAGCTTAAGTTGTTCAACAGTCCGGGGTCTTTGTGGTCGTATTTTGCGCTTCATAATGTGTCACACATTTTCAATGGGAGACAAGTCTGGACCACTGGCAGGCCAGTCTAGTACCCGCACCCTTTTACCATGAAGCCACGCTGTTGTAACACGTGGCTTGGCATTGTCTTGCTGAAATAAGCAGGGGCGTCCATGATAACGTTGCTTGGATGGCAACATATGTTGCTCCAAAACCTGTATGTACCTTTCAGCATTAATGGTGCCTTCACAGATGTGTAAGTTACCCATGCCTTGGGCACTAATACACCCCCATACCATCACAGATGCTGGCTTTTGAATTTGCGCCTAGAACAATCCGGATGGTTCTTTTCCTCTTTGTTCCGGAGGACATGACGTCCACAGTTTCCAAAAACAATTTGAAATGTGGACTCGTCAGACCACAGAACACTTTTCCACTTTGCATCAGTCCATCTTAGATGAGCTTGGGCCTAGCAAAGCCGGTGGCGTTTCTGGGTGTTGTTGATAAATGGCTTTCGCTTTGCCTAGTAGAGTTTTAACTTGCACTTACAGATGTAGCGACGAACTGTAGTTACTGACAGTGGGTTTCTGAAGTGTTCCTGAGCCCCTTTAGTGATATCCTTTACACACTGATGTCGCTTTTTGATGCAGTACCGCCTGAGGGATCCAAGGTCACAGGCATTCAATGTTACGTGCAGGGATTTCTCCAGATTCTCTGAACCTTTTGATGATATTACAGACCTCAGATGGTGAAATCCCTAAATTCCTTGCAATAGCTCATTGAGAAATGTTGTTCTTAAACTGTTGGACAATTTGCTCACGCATTTGTTCACAAAGTGGTGACCCTCGCCCCATCCTTGTTTGTTAATGACTGAGCATTTCATGGAAGCTGCTTTTATACCCAATCATGGCACCCACCTGTTCCCAATTAGCCTGTTCACCTGTGGGATGTTCCAAATAAGTGTTTGATGAGCATTCCTCAAATTTCTCAGGAAAATAGTTAACAAGTGGTCCTAATGGAGACATATGGAGGTAATGAGTGGTTATTATATCTATATCCCAAAACGTATGGGCGAAGGAGAGCGAGTCAACATGGAGTACTGTTGATGCGGAAGGAAAAGCCGCTCCACTGCAATTTCAACCGTTTACTCAATGTGTGTATGTGAATGGACGGACGGAGGTTTGTGTGGATGCATGCGAATTCACAGACGGATGTTTTTGCGTGGGTGCATGTGAACGGACAGCCAGGTGTGCATTATGTTATCCATCTGAATGTTTGCTTTGCCTGTGTATCTGATGTGCGAATGGACAAATGATTACATAATGTGTGTGTGTGTGTGAATAGACGAACATATTACCACCTTATGTGTATGTCAATGGACGAATATTTGTGTTCATGTGAATGGACAGACACATGATGATGACATAATTTTGTGATAACTAGGGCAGTCCGATAATATCGGACTGCCGATATTAACGGCAGATAAATGCTTTAAAATGTGATATCGGAAATTATCGGTATCGGTTTCAAAATTATCGGTATCGGTTTCAAAAAGTTACATTTATGACTTTTTAAAATGCCGCTGTGTACACAGACGTAGGGAGAGGTACAGAGCGCCAATAAACCTTAAAGGCACTTCCTTTGCGTGCCGGCCCAGTCACATAATATCTACGGCTTTTCACACACACAAGTGAACGCAAGGCATACTTGGTCAACAGCCATACAGGTCACACTGAGGGTGACCGTATAAACAACTTTAACACTGTTACAAATATGCGCCACACTGTGAACCCACACCAAACAAGAATGACAAACACATTTCGGGAGAACATCCGCACCGTAACACAACAGAACAAATACCCAGAACCCCTTGCAGCATTAACTCTTCCGGGACGCTACAATATACACCCCCCATAACCCATTACCCCCCCCCCCCCACCTCAACCCCGCCCCCCCAACCCCGCCCACCTCAACCTCCTCATGCTCTCTCCGGGAGAGCATGTCCCAAATTCCAAGCTGCTGTTTTGAGGCATGTTAAAAAAAATTATGCACATTGTGACTTCAATAATAAATATGGCAGTGCCATGTTGGCATTTTTTTCCATAACTTGAGTTGATTTATTTTGGAAAACCTTGTTACATTGTTTAATGCATCCAGCGGGGCATCACAACAAAATTAGGCATAATTATGTGTTAATTCCACGACTGTATATATCGGTGTCGGTTGATATCAGAATCGGTAATTAAGAGTTGGACAATATCGGGATATAGGCAAAAACGCCATTATCGGACATCTCTAGTGATAACTCAATATGAATAAACAGACATTAAGATTACATTGTTCGTGTGTGAATGGACAAACTCGATTTGTGCAGGAAAACAGTTAATAAGTGGTCCTCATGGAGACATATGGAGGTAATGAGTGGTTATTATATCTATATCCCAAAACGTATGGGCGAAGGAGAGCGAGTCAACATGGAGTACTGTTGATGCGGAAGAAAAAGCCGCTCCACTGCAATTTCAACCGCGATGGCGCCTGATCTCGCTTCATGAGCGCCAGGAAAAGGACGACTTGTAGTGTCTGATCCGCCTCATTTGTGTCCCCTATTAAACTCACTTCATGCAGAATTGGATGTCCCTCCTCCGCCTCCCTGCTTTGTGGAACTCGTAGAACAAATTCCTTGACTTGCTGCCTTCTGTAGCAGCCTCAGATCAATGTGGCTGAGATGTTTACCCGCACTGACAACCTGTCCCCTATAAGAGGATCCTCCATCATAAGGTGACACAGGTTGTTTCTTCTTTCTGTCATTTTTTTTTTTTTTTTTTACCTTGCAATCCTAACACCGGCAGGCATTGAACGCCTCTGCATTAATTAGAATTTGTCACACGTGTATGGCTATAAGTTGCTGCAGACAGCCGAGTGGATTTCCGCGTTTCCTCCGGGAAATCAGGCTGGCAGAGGAGCGCTTTAACATACATTAGACAGGTCGTGTAATCCTGAGAATAAGCATGTTTGGCAACCCACACCGGGGGGGGGGGGGGGCTTTCCAAAATACTCTGCGTCGAGGAAAAAGTGGCTAAAAGTAGGAAACAAGGGGAGTCGTCGGGTGATAATGAGTTTTTAAACGAGGTCATTATGTAAGGATATCCCGCTTGGCAGGGAATACAGAGTATTAGTCGGAGTCTTCTTAAATCCAACGCAGTCAGCTTTAGGCGCGCTCCCCTCAAGAGGCTTATTTCACAGAAATGTCACACTTCCTTCCTTCCAAAGTGCTGATGATCACGTCTCAGCTCAGCCAAAGAAAAGACACCCCAAAAAAAATAAGTGACTGCGCTTTAGAGAAGGGATCTTTGAATACATTTACATCGACGTTGACATTGAGTGTCAAACTGGATTCAATCCACATAACCTCTTTGCTGTCGCATCTGCTAGTCAGTCACTACTAGGGATATGTACCTTTCACATTTCAACTGAAAAGGTTCCAATAGCGGTACTCAAGGTACCAATTTTCAGTACTTTTGTGTATGTTGATGAATATTAATTGCTTTTAATAATAAAATCACATTTTCTATTGAAACATTTAAAATGAGTTGATTATGATAAACCCTGTCCAGTTGTGTATATATATACAAATATATATGTGTATATACACTACCGTTCAAAAGTTTGGGGTCACCCAAACAATTTTGTGGAATAGCCTTCATTTCTAAGACCAAGAATAGACTGTCGAGTTTCAGATTAAAGTTCTCTTTTTCTGGCCATTTTGAGCGTTTAATTGACCCCACAAATGTGATGCTCCAGAAACTCAATCTGCTCAAAGGAAGGTCAGTTTTGTAGCTTCTGTAACGAGCTAAACTGTTTTCAGATGTGTGAACATGATTGCACAAAGGTTTTCTAATCATCAATTAGCCTTCTGAGCCAATGAGCAAACACATTGTACCATTAGAACACTGGAGTGATAGTTGCTGGAAATGGGCCTCTATACACCTATGTAGAAATTGAACCAAAAACCAGACATTTGCAGCTAGAATAGTCATTTACCAAATTAGCAATGTATAGAGCAGGGGTCACCAACGCGGTGCCCGCGGGCACCAGGTCGCCCGTAAGGACCAGATGAGTCGCCCGCGGGCCTGTTCTAAAAAAAAAAAATACAAAAAAATTAAAAAACATTTTTTTTTTTTTTTTTTTTTTTTTTTTTTTAAATTAAATCTACATAGAAAAAACACAAGATACACTTTCAATCAGTGCATCAACCCAAACAACCTCCCCCATGCACACTCATCCACACCCACTCACACAAAAGGGGTTATTTCTTTCTGCTACCAATATTCTGGTTCCCACAACATAGACAACACATCTGCAAGGGACACAGTCCCTGAAGCACATATGATTGTATAGGCTGCTGGTCCACTAACATTTTCATTAATTACTATTTTTTATGTAATTATTTTTATATTGTTTTACTTTCTTTTTTATCCAAGAAAATGTTTTTTATTGATTTATCTTATTTTATTTTATTCTTTAAAAAAGGGCCTTATCTTCAACAGACCAGGTTGTCAATCAAATTAGATTTGTTTAAAGGGTTTTTTAAACCAGGCCCAGTCCAGATAATGTCCAAGTCGGACTCAGCAACACACACCTTCATTCATGTACACAGAAAAAAATTAGGGAACACAACAGATTGCATATAATTTATAAACAAAATTACATTTTCAAAATAAGCATTTATGTACAGTCCAGATTATGTCCAGGTCACTCAAATTAGGGAACACAACAACAGATATCATATAATCTATAAACATAATTATACTTTCAAAATAAGCCTTTGAGGACTTCTCATCTTTGTTTTAATGTTTTTTGGCATCATTATCGTTTTCAACCATGTAACTTTCTAAAGTTAGAAAATACTGAATAAATGTTTTAAAGAAAGTAATACTAAGTGAATATCTGTTTTTGGCCTTAAAAATAAACATTTTACCGAGTACTATAATTAAATTGACTAAATCATGATTGTCAATGAACTCTCCTAAAATAACAGAAACCACATTAAGCTTCATAAACAAACCAATCCTTAAACACATTTTTTCAACTTCCACCCAAAACAAAGACACAATATGACAATACCAAAACAAATGCAGGGTGGATTCAGGCTCCTGACAACAAAATCGGCAATCATCTGACTCTGTCATATTCCATAATTTTAACATTTTCCCTGTGGGTAAGAAGTTATAAATTATTTTAATTTGAAAATAACCATTTTGCACATCGATAGTGGTTTTATAGATTAGTTTGAATATGGCATCCCATGGCAACGGGCAGTCAAAAAAGTCCTCCCATTTTCCATTTGTGTTGTATGAGGCAGCCTTCAAAGATTTCTTTATTAAATAAAAATTATATATTTTTCTATTTATTTTAGTTCCTTTTTGCCAACTAGAATTTCTTATTAGAGGTTTACAAACTAATAATTTAGTAGTTCCATAATTAATTATTTGTTTCCATCTTTTCCCAATTACTCCAGTTAGTTGATAAAATGAAAAGCTTGAACAAGCATCACCATACATAGCTCTAAATTCATCATACTTCATAATTTTACCATTGTCATTGATAATATCATTGACAAAAATGATTCCTCTTTCAAACATATTTTTCCAAAAGAAAGGCTTTCCATCTATTACAATATTAGAGTTCATCCATATTAACTGCTGCAAAATATCGTCTCTTTTTTCTGGCACATAAAATTGAAAACACCACTGTGAGTGGATTGTTTCCTTTTATATAAAGGAAACATGTTTCCAGCAGACTCTCTGGGAGGGGATCACTTGTAAAAAAGGATACAATTTCTTTTGATACAGTACATGTTTTTTGTCCAACAGGACATTTGTCCTGACTCAATGTTTAAATACATCTTTGGAACAATTGATGCTTTTAAAGACAGACACATAGCTTCAAGGTTGAGAAGTTTCAGGCCCCCATATTCATACTCTTTGTACAAAACCTTTCTTTTAATCTTTTCTGGTTTGCCGTTCCAGACAAAATCGAAGACCCTCCGCTCATAAATCTTAAAAAAGTTTTGTGATGGAGCTGGTAATGACAAAAACAAATAAATAAATTGAGGAATAATTAACGAGTTGGCAATAGACATTTTACCATTCAAGGTTAGGGATTTCCCTTTCCATAATTGCATAATTTTGTCCAGCTTTCTTAGTCGATTATCATAATTTACTGAGCCTAGATCTTCCAGATTTTCTGGGACAACAACACCAAGTATGTTAACTGGTCCATCTGTCCACAAAACAGGCACTTTGCATTCCATTCGAAAGGACGTTCCCTTTAGATTTCCGATCCTTAACATTTTACATTTATCATAATTAAGCTTAAGGCCAGATTGCTGTGAAAATATGTCCAAAAGATTAAGAAGATTCCGCAAACAATGAAGAAAAATCTTATCTTTGTGAATCAGCCTTTTCTGACATGAACTTCATCAAGAACAAACACAGAACACGCCTCAGTGATGCACATCTGCAAGACTCACTCAGAGTTGCAGTGTCAAGTTACACACCAGAGTACAACACACTAGTTAACAGCATGCAATGCCAGGCTTCCCACTAACTGACAAAGCAACAGATGACAGATTTAGTGTCCAGTTCAAAGTGTGACATGATTTAAAAATTTGAGAGTTTACTTTTGTATTTTACATGAGTTATTATTTCTACAAACATGTATTTGTTAAAAAATGTTAGTGGCTAGCTAGTTAAAATGGGATATTGTGATTTGACAAGACTGTCTTAGAAGTGATCATTTGAAAATGTTCAATTTGAAAAATGTGCACTTAGAGAAAATATAAAAATAAAGTGTTGCATATTGATATTTATCAGTTTCTATATATATATTTATTGTGAGAAATCATTAAGATGATCAGTGTTTCCACAAAGATAAATATCATTAATTATTAATAATAACAGAGTTAAAGGTAAATTGAGCAAATTGGCTACTTCTGGCAATTTATTTAAGTGTGTATCTAACTGGTAGCCCTTCGCATTAATCAGTACCCAAGAAGTAGCCCTTGGTTTCAAAAAGGTTGGTGACCCCTGGTATAGAGTGTATTTCTTTAAAGTTAAGACTAGTTTAAAGTTATCTTCATTGAAAAGTACAGTGCTTTTCCTTCAAAAATAAGGACATTTCAATGTGACCCCAAACTTTTGAACGGTAGTATATATATATATATATATATATATATATATATATATATATATATATATATATATATATATATATATATATATATATATATATATGTATATGTATATATATATATATATATATATATATATATATATATATATATATATATATATATATATATATATATATATATATATATATATATATATATATGTGTATATATAAATATATATGTATATTGTGTATGTATATTGTGTATATATATGTGTATATATATTAGGGCTGTCAAATGATTAAAATTTTTAATCAGATTAATCACAGCTTAAAAATTAATTAATCATGATTAATCACCATTCGAACTATGTCCAAAATATGCCATTAACTGTATATTTTTGTGGGAATTGAAAGATAAATGACAGAAGACATGTGCATTTAACATATGTATGCATGTTTATTTTAATAACATCCTGTTTTTTACAATGACATTTCCTCGTCAAAATAGGAAGACAAAATAGGATGGCGTCTCTTATTTAAATGAAACTGAAATAGTAAAACAAAATAGGATGGTGTCTCCTTCTGTAACACACTAGCCATCTTGGCCATTTCTCTTCAACAAAGGAAAAACAAAGAGATTTCTCTTTTTTATCAAACCAAAAGAACATGGCCTACACAATTACATGTGGCCCGCTTCTCTATTCATCCTTTAGCCAGTTACTGAGGCAAACCAATTTGTCCACATTTTCTGAGAGTAAAGCTGACCGCTTCTTTTGCACAATGTGACCGGCAAGTGAGAAGAGTCTTTCACAGGGAACTGAGGATGCAGGAGTGGCTAGATATTTCCGAGCCAACGGAGCCAGCTTGTCATGGGCTCCTGCATGAGATGACCACCACTGCAAGGGACAGTCCGTCATTTCAATGGTGGGCTCTGCTCTGTACCTGTGTAAGGCTCTGTCAGGCTGTACCTCTTCATCTGATTCTGAATCTGAGCCCAGCTGTAGAAGAAGGTTCATTTTCTTCTTGGGTGGCCCATCTTCAGTAGTGTGTGAAGGTCTTCCAGGTGATTCACGCAGAAGGCCTCCAAGTTTGGTCCACACCTCCTCTCTGTCTGCCTTGGGCACACTTTTCAAGTCCTTAAAACGTGGGTCCAGTGCGGTTGCAATCTTGAGCCATGCATTGTTGGTGTGTTCTTGGCGGGAGCCTAGGTCGTCTTTGAATTTGGTCTTAAATCTAATCATGTATGCAGGGTCCTCATCAGAAGTTTCCATTACACGGTGTAAGTGGCAGAGGGCAGGTAGTACCACTGAGCAGGAGACGTAGGCCTCCCCACCCAGGATCTGAGTCACATACCTGCAGTGGAAAACACACACACACACACACACACAGAGAGAGAGACACAGAGACAGATACACACACACACACACACACACACACACACACACACACAGACACAGAGACAGATACACACACACACACACACACACACACACACACACACACAGAGACAGACAGACACACACACACACACACACACAGACAGACAGATACACACACACACACACACACACAGCCACAGACAGACACACACACACACACACAGACAGATACACACACACACACACACAGACAGACAGACACAGACAGACAGACACACACACACACACACACAGACAGACACACACAGACAGACACACACACACACAGAGACAGACACACACAGACACACACACACACACACACACACACACACAGAGAGAGAGAGAGAGAGAGAGAGAGAAGGAGAAAGACTCAAGTAAATTACTTGAATGCAAGTTGTTACATTTAATAGTAGATTAACGTTTGGTTTAATAATTTAATTTCAGCCTACAATGAATTTCCACATTATATGATGGAAGGCTTACCGGCAGGGCTCTAGAAGGGTCTCCAGTCTCTGGAGTTTATCCCATTCTGCTGGCGTCAGCATGACGAGATTATGCTGCTGTTGATCCAGGGTTGCTTTTATTGCTGCTTGATTGGGGATGATGCGTTTGACCATTTCAAGTGTGGAATTCCACCGCGTTGGAACGTCTTGGATCAGTGGCTCCTGCTGCTGTCCGAGTTTCACCTGCTCTGCATTCAGCTCCGTTAAGTTTGCCGGGCTGTGTTTAAAATGTCCCACAATCTTGCGACACTTGGCTAATGCAGGAACAAATCCGCTGTCAGCGAGACTCACAGTGATGCTTCTCTGTATGACGTGCGCGATACAGGGCATATGCTCGTATGGTAGAATACGAGCCGCAGCAATCATATTGCGTGCACTGTCAGTCCCAATGGTTGTAACTTTTCTTTCAATTTCCCACTTGCATGCCACAGTTTGAAACTGTTCTGCACATGCCTCTGCAAAGTGGCGTTCTTCCGTTTTCATTATAGTTAGCGCAAAGGACTGCAATTCCCATGCTTTAGTTATTAAATGTGCAGTTACTCCCAAGTAATTTGTGTTACTCACTGACGTCCAGTGGTCTCCTGTCAGGGCGACATATTCCGCTTGAGCTAAAGCCGCCTCTTTTTTCCCCTTTTCTGTTTCATAGAGTGCGTGGATACTTTTCATTATTGTGCCTCTGCATGGTGGCTTGTAGGATGTATCGAGGGACGCCACTTTCAAAACATCAGCGAAGCCCTTATCTTCAACAATGCAAATCGGTCTACAGTCCTTTGCGACCCATTTGGCAATTGTGTTAGTTAATTTATCCGAGTTGGACTTGCTTACTGGTCTGCGTTCACTCAGGGTTGTCTGACGCAAGCCAGGTGTAGCACTGGAAGCCCCCACAAATGCATGTTTAGCGTTGAGATGGTATTTAAGGCTTGAACAGGTTCGGTGAAACTGAAACTCTCTGTTGCAGTGCGTACAAATGACTGTCTGTTTATTTATTGTTCCATCTTTGTTCTTCTTAAACTTAAATCCCTCCAGAGGGCCAACCTGTTCGTCTTGCTCCATGTTGCTGCTCCGTTCAGTGTCGGGAGGAATTATGGGAAGTATGGGTGGAGGGATTCTGCGCATGCGTTAATTACGTTAAAAAATTTAACGTAATTAATTCCAAAAATTAATTAACGCCGTTAACGCGATAATTTTGACAGCCCTAATATATATATATATAAATGTGTGTATATATATGTGTATATATATATATTTGTGTATATATGTATATATGTGTATATATAAATATATATGTATATATATATATTTGTGTATATAAGTGTATATACAGTATATGTATATATATATGTGTGTGTGTGTGTGTGTGTGTGTGTGTGTGTGTGTGTGTGTGTGTGTGTGTGTGTGTGTGTGTGTGTGTGTGTGTGTGTGTGTGTGTGTGTGTGTGTGTGTGTGTAGTTTTCTTATTACAGGTCTAAGTCAATTTCTTTGTTGCCGTTGAAAATTGCAGCATTACCTAAAGGCAGTTCGGCTGAGTCCGCTCTCAGTGCTGCTGGAGTGATGGCCAAGTGTTTATGTGAGGGATGGAACGATATGAAAGTTTCATGTCACGGTTATTGTGACCAAAATTAGCACTGGTATGATAATCACACTATTGATGAATGTGCTCACAAAGTACTTATAGACACACTGAAATATTTGTATTTTTTTAAATAATTAAAATAAATAGACACACTGTTAGAAAAGCCACTATTTTGCATGTTTTGTGTTTCGTATGCTTCACTGAAAGTGTTTTAGTCTTAGTATTTGATCTATTTTAATGACTATACTTGTATTGTTTTAAATATTGGTTTGTACTGGAGTACTTTAAGAGTTATTTAAATGAAAAGTGTGTTGCAAATAAAATCTATTATTATTATCATTTATGTATTCTGGTGGGCGTGGTACTCTTTGGTTGTCCTACTCTTTTAAGCAGTCTTTGAACTCACCGTAAAACCACCTCTGTCTCGAATTTCTCGGATCGATTATTTTGTGCCATGACAGCACAGCTTTTAAGTTCAATGTACACACTTGAATAGTTTAGTGGCTCAGACATGTAGGTTTAGATTGAGGTATCTAATTTCTTAATAGGGAAAGACGTTAAAGTCTCTTGGATTCATGTTCGGGTTTAAGCGAGAAAACAGTTATCCATCACGGTTTTTTGATCATTTTAATTTAAAACGTTAAGTCTGTAACTGGGCGTGACGTCGCATGACCTATGTACCGTTGGATGTGGATTGAATTGGTGCCCGGTAGGACTGGTGGGATTAGGTTGGTACCAAAAATGTACCAGATCCGATGCCCATGCCTGATCACTACATCACTCCGTTACTAAGTTGGTTTGTTATTACTTAGTACTTTTGTTAGTCAGTTGGGAAATTAGGTAGTCAGTTTGTTACTTAATTAGGTTAGTTCATCCATTCCTAAACTGGTTAAGTATTAGTTAGTCTGTTAATCCTTTCGTACATTAGTAGTGTTTTTCAGCCAGTCAGTGTGGAGGTTTTCCTCCAGTGGGTTCTTCGGACCACCAGGCATTGACATGAGAGTCCAGTTTAGATTCACAATGACGTTTTATTTTTCCAAATATAGTCTTTTTGTGGCTTTTCAGCAATTGTCTTTTTCTCTCGTTCTCGTTCCGACTCTCCTTCAGCTCTAACTCCCACTCCAACCCCTCTCTCCTCCCGGCTGCTGCCTTTTAACAGAGCGAAAGGTGATTAGATAACCAGGCCCAGGTGGGCCATATACGCACCTGTCGCTGATTTCGAAGCCGGTCCTGGCACACCCCGCTTCGCTGCAGGCCCGCAGGCCACGCCCCCCTCCACAGTCAGTTTGCAAGTTAGAACATTAGTCCGTCAGCTTGGTAGTCAGTCAGTTTGTTTGTCAATCTGTGCAGGAATTAGTTAGTCTATTACTAAGTCATTTGGTTGGTTGGTTGGTTGGTTAGTTTAACATTTAGTAAGTCAGTCTGTCTATTTCTTTTCCATTAGTAATTTAGTCATTTAGGTGGGTACTTAGATTGTTAGTCAGTCAATCTCTAATTAGCTCACAGCCCAGAAGACTTCCAGTCTGTTCTTACTGCTGCGGCCACATCATAAAGCGGGGTGGGATTGTCTGTAAATAACATCAAAACAGAGGTGGTATGCCAATGGAGTAATACCATCCGATCTACACCACCCACCTTTACGGCTGCAGGTGAGCAACTGTCCGTTGTCCCATCCTTCAAATACCAAAAGAAGCATTCTCTCTAAAGACAACAGTACTGGTTGTGAAGTACATAACTGAATCAAACAGGCATGAGCTGCTTTTAGGAGACTCCGGTGTTGGATTTTTCAGGAAAGAAACCTTCATCTGGGCAAAATAAATGCGGTCTCTTGAGCCACCTGCATCACCACTTTTCTTTCAATAGCTGTAAAGGTGGGTAACTTACTAGATACTAGAGTAGTTTCACATACGCTGCCTTCAGCGCATCCTGGGAATTACCTGGCAGGATCCTGCGCCTCATTCTAATATATTTGCAAAGACCAACTGCAGGACTTTTTAGGCAACAATCCCTGAGCACCACCTACCATGGCTGAGCCAGGCGGTAGGGATGCCTTCAAACCGGCTACCTCGCAGAGTGCTATTTGGCCAACCACACTTTGGTAGACCCCCTGCCGCAGGCATTGGGGGGTGGGTCCCTTTAAAGAGGTCATATTATGATTAGTTTTCTACATTTAAAACACTTCTTTGTGGTCTACATAACACGTAAAGGTGGTTCTTTGGTCAACATTTTGCATAGATTATGTTTTACAGACCATCTACAAATCGTCTTGTCAGGATGCACCGTTTTGTGGGCGGTCTTATTTACGTGCTAGCCATGTTGTCGTTTTTAACGCTTCTATATGGAGTTTACGGAGAGATTAAGTTCAAACTATACACTACTTTGTATTAGAGATGGCAACAGCGGAGGATGCATGTGCATGTACGAGCCAGTACGCCCCACAACAAAAGGATAGCGAAAAAGAAGGAGCTTATTGACTAAAACGTGGCGGACTTGCGCAAAGCACTTTGGGTAAACCAATACCATATATGGAGATATACGTCACAAATTGGGCAAATTCCAAACGCATCGTTTGGAGAAAGTATGAATGAAGGCAAGATTGTTTTATAAATATCACCACCATACCTCCATGGTTTCATTTCACATTTTCGGGACTTACGCAGATACACAAAAACAGGTACCAAATACCATCAAGTAAAAACAGTTGGTTTTGTATAAAAGGTTTCCTTCAAACTGGATTACTGCCACCTCGCTCACCATGTAAAGACCTTGGTAGAGGTCATTTGCGCTTTAATTACGTGCCATTCATGTGTCATAGACGTGCTGTGGTGAGTTTTCCTTTTGCCTAACAAACCTCAACAGAAAACCGTTTCCCTAGTGTGCCATTACCACTGGTATTGGACATCAAAGCTAAATCCAATTAACAAGTGTGGTATGGATTAAATACCATCACGTTCCCTATGTTACCTCTTGACTCTGCTCCGTAATTCCTGATTAACTGACTTGTATGCACAGGAAGTAGGACACCTGTGACATGATAAGCTCTGTACGCAAATGCATGCGTGCAGGCTTTTTCACGTTTTTTTATCGGATGCGTTTGGTTGTTGCTGCACGTTTGCCCTGATGACCATCGTAGAGTTGGATCACTTGAAGAACTAGAAACGCACTCGGAGAGCCCACGACTTTCCAGGCCCTAGCTCCCAAGAGTAAAAAAGTCCAGAAGGTGAATCGGATCAGCCCCAAAATTGAATCACTTGTTCCTCATCCCAGTTCTGACATTTCCTGAAAATGTAATCATAATGTTTCCATTTGAGCTATCTATAGCGGAATGAAAACATTTGGATTGAAGCCCCTTGTCAGTCATCCACTGTCTTTGTCTAGCATACACACACAAGTTGAAACCCGTAACGTAAACGTAAGTTAAATGTACCCTATTTTTCGGACTATAAGGCAGACTTAAAATCCTTTCATTTTCTCAAAAATCAACAGTTCGCCTTATAACCCGGTGCGCCTAATGTACGGAATAATTCTGGTTTTGCTTGCCGACCTCAAAGCAATTTTATTTGGTACATGGTGTAATGATATGTGTGAACAGTAGATGGTAGTCACTAGGGGTGTGGGAAAAAATCGATTCAAATTCGAATCGCGATTCTCACGTTGTGCGATTCAGAATCGATTCTCATTTTTAAAAAATCGATTTGATTTTTTTAAATGTTTTAATTGTAAATTTAAAAAAAAAAAAAATTTAATTAATCAATCCAACAAAACAATACACAGCAATACCATAACAATGCAATCCAATTCCAAAACCAAACCTGACCCAGCAACACTCAGAACAGCAATAAACAGACCAATTGAGAGGAGACACAAACACGACACAGAACAATCCAAAAGTAGTGGAACAAAAATTAATATTATCAACAACAGTATCAGTAAAAAATTCCAATTTCAACATAGCAGTGATTAAAAATCCCTCATTGACATTATCAATAGACATTTATAAAAAATGAACAATAGTTCCACAGTGGCTTACTCTTGCATCGCATCTCATAAGCTTGACAACACACTGTCATATTTTTGGTTCATTTAATAGTTAAAACAAATTTACATTATTGCAATCAGTTGATAAAACATTGTCCTTTACAATTATAAAAGCTTTTTACAAAAATCTACTACTCTGCTTGCATGTCAGCAGACTGGGGTAGATCCTGCTGAAATCCTATGTATTGAATGAACAGAGAATCCTTTTGAATCGTGAAAAAATCGTTTTTGAATCGAGAATCGTGTTGAATTGAAAAAAAAATTGATTTTGAATCGAATCGTGTCCCCAAGAATCGATATTGAATCGAATCGTGGGACACCCAAAGATTCACAGCCCTGGTAGTCACACATAAGAGATACGTGTAGACTGCAATAGGATGCCAGTAAACAACACCAAAACTTTAAATGTTCCATTGAAAATAAAGAACATGACATACGGCACTCAAAAATCTGTCAACATGTTTTAGTATGTCTTGGAAGCCGCACCGCTTGATGGATTGTCGGCCCATTACAGCTACCGTAGTCAGAGATACATGTATTACTATTGGGTGTGTATAACTGCAGTCACACCGGCATTGCTCATCTCCAGGAGCAGACCACTGAGAGTAGAAATCATCAACGTATACAGCGACATCAGGAGCCCCCCTCTCAAGCGTGGACTACATCTGCCCCACATGTGGCAAACCATGCGGGTCGGGCATTGGCCTGCACAGCCACATGCAATGGCATGTACGAAACCCCCCTCAATAACCAATTACTGGAGCAACGTCGTCATCGTAATCGATGGACAGCCACAAGCAAGCATAAGGACTGCAAAATTAGCATTAGCAGACATATTATCTGGTGTTTTGTTTCACAATATTATACAAAACCAACTTTTCTTACCCTCTGGTACCTGCTGATGTGTATTTGAGATTTGCATAAGTCCTTAAAATTTGCGCACGTCCGCCACTGTAGTCCGTGCTGAGTTCTTCTCTTTCTCTATCTGCTTGATAAGGGACATTCACCCTCTGCTGTTGCCATTTCTAATATAAAGAAGCGTAAAGTTCTAATTTATATCTCGCTACTGAAGCGCTAAGAACTACCAGTGTAGTGGGTTTACATAATTCACCCACGGAACTTTAGTTATTAGAGAGTTCCGGTCGGACGGTTTTTCACGATACACATTTACGGCGTTGTTACCATACCATACCATATCAACTTTATTTATAAAGCCCTTTAAAAACAACCACAGTTGAAGAACAAAGGGCTGTACACCACAAAGAAATAAAGGACAGACTAAAAAATAACATTTAAAACAGAGGTAAAATACAAATGATCTTAAGAACAATTTGTTAGATAAAAAGCAGTTAAAAAGTTGAAAACAGTTTAAAGTCTCATAAAAATGGGTTTTAAGAAGGGTCTTAAAAGTAGCCAAAGAAGGGGCCTGTCTTACATGGATTGATTGATTGATTGAAACTTTTATTAGTAGATTGCACAGTACAGTACATATTCCGTACAATTGACCACTAAATGGTAACACCCGAATAAGTTTTTCAACTTGTTTAAGACGGGGTCCACGTTAATCAATTCATGGTAAGGGAGATCGTTCCAGAGTTTTAGTTGTTGCACTAGTGAGCCACGGATGAGAAGATGCTGCTTCGTTATTGATTTAAGTAAAGTCTGAATGTCATTAAAACAGTTAGCTCCATCTTTTGACACTTCTTCCACTCATTAAATGCTAATTCTAACAAATATATATTTTATTATCAAACACATGAACACACACAAACGAAAATTGGTACCGTTATTGATTCCTAGGCACCAGGAATTAGTACCGTATTGGTTCAAATGTGAGAATATTGCAGAAAGTCCACTCTGTTAATATCGCGGCTGCACTTTGGACTGAAGACGAAAGCCCCTCACCGGTCTGCACCAGTCCCCCCGGGAATCTCCTGCATATATTGGAGACTATTACACCATTGGGTAGGCTTTCGTCATTATGATGCAAATGAGAGCGGCGGGACGGTAAATAAGGTATGAATGGGAGAATGGATAAGAGAAGCCACTTGAATACCCCTTGTATAATGTTCATATTGTTGTTACTCAGCCAGTATTTGTGGGTCTGATGGACCCGTTGCATTTTGTGGCTTTTAATGCCTCACAATCAAACACCTTTATGTTAAAATACTGAACAGATGTGTACCTTATCCCAATAAACATCTGTTCAGTATTTTAACATAAAAGTGTTTGATTGTGAGGCATTAAAAGCCACAAAATGCAACGGGTCCATCAGACCCACAAACGCTGGCTGAGTAACAACAATATGAACGTTGCACGGAAAAATTTCCCTGCCAGTTTCTGCATCCCACAGGGATTCTTCTTTTGTGTTTCTGCACCTGCAATTCCCACACAAGGTTGCAACATTGTTTGTCAACACTGTCTGCTCTCATTTTCTCGCACATTTGACCCTCTGATGTTCTGTGTACCTACACTCTGTTCTCCTCCTGTGTAGGCCTGTGTGTGTGTGTGTGCGTGCGTGCGTACGTGCGGGCGGGCGTGCGTGCGGGTGTGTGCGTGCGGGTGTGTGCGTGCGTGCGGGCGGGCGTGCGTGCGGGTGTGTGCGTGCGTACGTGCGGGCGGGCGTGCGTGCGGGTGCGTGCGGGCAGGCGTGCGGGCGGGCGTGCAGGCGGGCGTGCGTGCGGGTGCGTGCGGGCAGGCGTGCGTGCATGCGGGTTTGTGTGTTGTACACAGAACATCAATTTCCACACTTCTATTAGCCCCGGGTCCAGTGGACCCGGACATCTTACATGTAATAGAAATGTGTAGGGGGGGTGTATGGTGTGTGGTCATTAAATATGTATTCTGATATATGTTCTTCACAGAAAATGAGCTAAAGTCAGTGAGTCTCAGTTTGAAAAATGTATTAATTGTATCATTTTTCTTTTAATAAAAAATGAAAACGGGTCCCACAGACCCGAACACCACACAAGGGATACACACCCCGGTGCAGGAAAATCCGTCTGGATGCCGTCACTCTTTGCCGTTTTGTTCCGTGCCGTCATAAAGAGAAAGCAAAAAATGTGTGATTTCCTATAGAGAACGTAATTTACCTGTCTGCGCTTTTTGCTTTGTCACCTAGCAGGTTGCCAAGACGCTCTTCGCGCCACATTAGCGCGCGTGAAGGCTGTCAACAGCCGACGGCTGTGGGAGAGCAGCAACATGCAATTAAAGATCGGAGGTGACTCATCTAGAAATGTGGTAAAGCGCAAAGATGACACCTGCACATCCTCATAAAGCCCTGAGGGGTGGTGTTGGCGGGGGGTGGAAGTGGGGCGTCGGGGGCTCCCGGCTGCCAACCATCAAACTTTGAGAGGAAGAGGAACTTTCGAGCAAATGATCCCGTCAGATCTCACTCTGTGGATGCTGCAGTGCGGCGTAGCTTGAATGATACGCCGGGCCGGCTTTTATGGATGCACTGTATATGCTAATAAATGTAGACTTACAGCCCAATAAAGCTGGCAGGTAAACAAGTCAGCCATGCGAAATATGGCGCGAGTCAGCCAAAAGAGATATCTCTGCTTTAGCGGGCGGCACAAATGCTATCGTCATTACCAACAATGGAGCTGTCTCTAATGAGAGTAGTCGGTCTCATCCTTTAAGCTCGTCAGTCGTTAGCTGTACAGCGGGAGCCCTTACAGCGTCGCGCTCCATTTCTTGCCGTAAATGCCACTTGACCACGTCTGCCTCTGGTTTAGGAGACGCAAAAGTCAAATTTGCCGGAGCGTTGATTTTGCTAAAGCACAGGGTGGGTATTGGACACAGGTGATCATTGGAGAAAAGGCTGTTGTTTCCAAAATGTTAGAGGTGTAAAGAAATAATCAGTGCAAACTAGAGATGTCCGATATTCCGATATTGTCCAACTCTTAATTACCGGTTCCGATATCAACCGATACCGATATATACAGTCATGGAATTAACACATTATTATGCCTAATTTTGTTGTGATGCCCTGCTGGATGCATTAAACAATGTAACAAGGTTTTCCAAAATAAATCAACTCAAGTTATGGAAAAAAAATGCCAACATGGTACTGCCATATTTATTATTGAAGTCACAAAGTGCATAATTTTTTTTAACGTGCCTCAAAACAGCAGCTTGGAATTTGGGACATGCTCTCCCTGAGAGAGCATGAGGAGGTTGAGGTGGGCGGGGTTGAGGTGTGTGTGTGTGAGGGGGAGTAGCGGGGGGTGTATATTGTAGCGTCCCGGAAGAGAACGTTTGTCATTCTTGTTTGGTGTGGGTTCACAGTGTGGCGCATATTTGTAACAGTGTTAAAGTTGTTTATACGTCCACCCTCAGTGTGACCTGTATGGCTGTTGACCAAGTATGCGTTGCATTCACTTGTGTGTGGGAAAAGCCGTAGGTATTATGTAGGGCTGCAACTAACGATTAATATGATAATCGATTAATCTGTCGATTGTTACTTCGATTAATCGATTAATAATCGGATAAAAGAGACAAACTACATTTCTATCCTTTGCAGTATTTTATTGGAAAAAAAACAGCCATACTGGCACCATACTTAGTTTGATTATTGTTTCTCAGCTGTTTGTACATGTTACAGTTTATAAATAAAGGTTTATAAAAAATAAAATAAAATAAAATAAAAAATTAATTAATTTAGTCATAGATCCAACGAATCGATGACTAAATTAATCCCCAACTATTTTTATAATTGATTTTAATCGATTTAATCGATTAGTTGTTGCAGCCCTAGTATTATGTGATTGGGCCGGCACGCAAAGGCAGTGTCTTTAAGGTTTATTGGCGCTCTGTACTTCTCCCTACATCCGTGTACCACTCTGTACAGCGGCGTTTTAAAAAGTCATACATTTTAGTTTTTGAAACCGATACCAATAATTTCCGATATTACATTTTAAAGCATTTATCGGCCGATAATATCGGTCTGCCGATATCATCGGACATCTCTAGTGCAAACCGATAACCGATTTTAACCTTAGAGATATGAATACATGTTTTGGCGAGCCCCTGGATCGATCTACAGTCGTGGTCAAAAGTTTACATACACTTGTAAAGAACATAATGTCATGGCTGTCTTGAGTTTCCAATCATTTGTACAACTCTTATTTTTTTTGTGATAGAGTGATTGGAGCACATACTTGTTGGTCACAAAAAACATTCATGAAGTTTGGTTGTTTTATGAATTTATTATGGGTCTACTGAAAATGTGACCAAATCTGCTGGGTCAAAAGTATACACACAGCAATGTACAGCTCAATTTTTGTTTCATCTGACCACAGAAGGTCTTATCTTTGTCCATGTGATGTCAGATAAAACAAAAATTGAGCTGTTTGGCCAAAATACCCAGCAATATGTTTGGAGGAGAAAAGGTGAGGCCTTTAATCCCAGGAACACCATTCCTACCGTCAACCGTGCTGGTGGTAGTATTAAGCTCTGGGCCTGTTTTGCTGCCAATGGAAGTGGTGCTGAACAGAGAGTAAATTATCATCTTCTGACAGTCGCTTCCAGATGCAACGTTTTGTGGCCGGTCTTTTTTACGTGGCTCACCTTCGGCAGCGTCTTCTCCCCGTCATCTTTGTTGTAGCGGTGTAGCGTGCAAGGACGGGAGTAGAAGAAGTGTCAAAAGATGGAGCTAACTGTTTTAATGACATTCAGGACATTCAGCATCTCCTCATCCGTGGCTCACTAGTGCAACAACAACACAGGAAATGTGTCCCATGAAAAAGCGTCCGACGGGAACTCTCTAATAAATAAAGTTCCTTGGGTGAATAATGTAAACTCACTACACCGGTATGTTTTAGCGCTTTCATGGCGAGTTTACTGACAGATATAAGTAAGAACTTTACACTACTTTATATTAGAAATGGCAACAGCGGAGGATGAATGTCCATAAAGAAGATAGAGTGAAAAAAAGAAGCTTATCGATTACGGCTTTGGCACGGACTACAAAGGCGGACGCGCGCTATTTTTCAGGATGTAAGCAGATCAGCAGGTACCAGAAGGTAAGAAAAGTTTCTTTTGCATAATATTGCGAAACAAGACGCCAGATAATGTTTTACCTTATACACACCATAATAATACTCCTATGTCGAAGCACACCAAGCGGTGCTGCTTCATAGCTTACCAATGTCATACTAAAAACATTTTGATTGATTTTTGAGCGCTGTGTCTAACGTTCTGTATTTTCAATGGAACATATAAAATGTTGGTGTTGTTTACTTGGGTCATATTGCCATCATAGTGCAGTCTACACGTGTATCTTATGTTTGACTGCCATCTACTGGTCACACTTATCATTACACCATGTACCAAATCAAATTGCTTCGAGGTCGGTAAGGAAAACCGGAATTAATCTATACAGGGTTATAAGGCGCACTGTCGAGTTTTGACGGGGGAAAAAGGATTTTAAATAGTCCGGAAAATACGGTATTCAAAAAAAAAAATACCCCCATATTTTGACACAAATGGAATTTCATTGTCAGAATGTCTTTCAGGGGGAAAAAAATGTAAGTTTTGTTTAAATTAACCACATTTGTTTGTTTAAAACTTGCATCACGTATTGATCGCCATTTGTTTGTTGCTTGGTTAGCTAGCAGTTATGCAAAAACGACATAACCTTGTCCGAGTCCATGGATCTCGCCCGGAAAAGGGTGGAGTGCCATCTCCGGGTTGGGGAGGAGACCCTGCCCCAAGTGGAGGAGTTCAAGTACCTCTGAGTCTTGTTCACGAGTGAGGGAAGAGTGGATCGTGAGATCGACAGGCGGATCGGTGCGGCGTCTTCAGTAATGCGGACGCTGTGTTGATCCGTTGTGGTGAAGAAGGAGCTGAGCCGGAAGGCAAAGCTCTCAATTTACCGGACGATCTACGTTCCCATCCTCACCTAAGGTCATGAGCTTTGGGTTATGACCGAAAGGACAAGATCACTGGCACAAGCGGCCGACATGAGTTTCCCCCGCCGGGTGGCGTGGCTCTCCCTTAGAGATAGGGTGAGAAGCTCTGTCATCCAGGGGGAGCTCAAAGTAAAGCCGCTGCTCCTCCACATCGAGAGGAGCCAGATGAGGTGGTTCGGGCATCTGCTCAGGATGCCACCCGAACACCTCCATAGGGAGGTGTTTCGGGCGTGTCCGACCGGTAGGAGGCCACGGGGAAGACCCAGGACACATTGGGAAGACTATGTCTCCCGGCTGGCCTGGGAACGCCTCGGGATCCCCCGGGAAGAGCTGGACAAAGTAGTTTGGGAGAGGGAAGTCTGGACATCCCTGCTTAGGCTGTTGCCCCCGCGACCCGACCTCTGATAAGCGGAAAAAGATGGATGGAAGGATGGATAATAACCTTGTCATTGCCCATCTATCACATCATCCTCCATGAGCCTGCATTAACCAGCGAGCTAGCAAACAATAACGCAAACAAAACGCAAAGCATGTTTCTCAGAAAAGTGTTGTAATAAAGTTCTAAGATGCGATCCTTCATGTTAAAAACGTTTCATTGACTATTTTCTTGGCTCTAATTTCATCATAAATGTGTTTTAAATTGAGGATTTCGGCTTAAGCAGTTTGAATCGTTTTAATTTGTTTTAGCAGTTGTTGTTTTTTTGAGGTCAAGAATCTCACGTAAAAAATATACAACATAACGTAGCAAGAAACACGTCAATAATGAATAAAGCAAAACATGTAGCTGAGATAGGCTCCAGCGCCCCCTGCGACCCCGAAGGGAATAAGCGGTAGGAAATGGATGGATGGATGTTCTTGACAAAAAATCACTTCATATTCTCTACTGCTCACTAGTGTTACCATATCTGAGCTACTGTGTAGAAATATGGGGAAATAATTACACAAGTACAGTTCATTCATTAACGGTGTTACAAAAAAGATCAGTTAGAATTATACATAATGTTGGATATAAAGAACATACAAATCCTTTATTTATTGAATCAAAGATACTGAAATTCCACGACATAGTGAATTTGCAAACAGCTAAAATTATACACAAAGCAAACTATAACCTGCTACCCAAGAATATACAACAATTCTTCTCAAAAAAAGAGGACAAATATAATCTTAGAGAAAAATGTAATTTAAAACATTTGTACGCACGTACAACACTTAAGACCTTCAGTATATCAGTATGTGGAATTAAATTATGGAATGGATTAAGCAAAGCAATCAAACAATGTACTAATATGATCCACTTCAAGAAACTCTTCAAACTTAAAGTGTTTACAAAGTACAAAGAAGAAGAACCATGATAAACATTCTCAATTTATTTATTTAATCCATTCTTTCACTCTCAAAATAATCTTACTTATCTCATCATATGAAATGTAATTTACTTCACCAATTATTATTTATTTTTATTTTTTTTTTGTGATTACTTATGGAGTATATTGTGAATAAATTGAGAACAAGAAGTGAATAAAAGTTTTAGCAACTGTTATGTAAAAGAAAAGGGGTAGGATTAAATAAGCTCTGCTTCTTCCTACTCCTTTTCGAACATGTTGAAAAGAGAAACTGGAAATTGTGATGTATCATGTTGTATGCTTGCATGTTCCAAATAAACTCAAACTCAAACTCAGTTTGTTAGGTTAGAGTTGTCTGAGCGTCGCAGCGTTCAATGGCGCCGTCTCCGAGCGTGATGGCTCCGCATAAAAGATTCCTGCAACCTACACGCTCTCTTCTCTCTGATGTCACCCACAACATAACGCTGTCGCGGCTTATTTGCCAGCTGCGTACTCTCCTTTTGAGCTTCTCTCTTTTTTTGTTTTTTGTTTGTTTGTTTTTTTCCCAAACACCCGGGAGGAAATAAGAAAGCGAGGGTTTGTTTTGTCGGGAGTCAAAAGCGGTTGCGTTTTGATACGCGCAGAGTCGCATTAAAGAGCGGCGTGCAAAAGTGACGGTGAAGCGCCCATGGCGGGGCATTTCTCGCGCTCTTGGAGGAGCACTCATAATGGAGTACGTGTAATGTTCCGTGTACCTGCAATGCTTTGTTGTCTCTCCATGGCGGTGGAGGGCGCCTAAGTGCCCGTGTGGGAGGAAGTCATTTGAAATCACCTTAGCGTTGGCTGAAAGGATGCGGCTGCATCCACAAGATCAAAAGTCAACATTTTGGGATATGTAGTGGTTAGATGGTGCAGGTGTGCTCATGAATGTGCTTGGTAGAAAATAGGAGGCAAATTGAATAGTTTAAATTTGAATTTAGCTGGTAAAAAAAGGGACATACTTTTACTTATTAAAGGTTTAAATGCACTAAAACACGTGCAAACCTGATAGCACACGCAAAGCTGAGTGGATGGCGTCTGTAAGCAGAATAAGGCGTGCAATCCATTGTTGCGTTTTTTTTGTCCTCGTTAACATGCAAAATATATGCTTATCATCAAAACTCCCATCGTCGTTTGGCCAGCACTATTTTGTGTTTTATTTAGCACGTGTCAGAAAGGATGTGCAAAGTGAGCGTTCTACACGCGGCTGCAGGATCGGTGCTATGAAGGACGGACGAGAATCCTTAGACTTAGACAAACTTTACTGATCCACAAGGGAAATTGTTCCACACATTAGCTCAATTACAAAGGATGGAAAGGATAATGCACACAAGGACACAAAAAGAGGGCGAAAACAAAAGGTATAAAGTAGACTAAAAATGTACCATAGTAGCAATGTAAAATATAACATGTAATATTTACATATTATATATACAATTTATAATATATATACTGATATATTTATTATATGTGTATATAATTAGGGATGTCCGATAATATCGGACTGCCGATATTATCGGCCGATAAATGCTTTAAAATGTAATATCGGAAATGATCGGTATCGGTTTCAACATTATCGGTATCGGTTTCGAAAAGTCAAATTTATGACTTTTTAAAACACCGCTGTGTACACGGACGTAGGAAGAAGCACAGAGCGCCAATGAACCTTGAAGGCACTGCCTTTGCGTGCCGGCCAAGTCACATACTATATACGGCTTTTGGCACACTCACAAGTGAATGCAAGGCATACTTGATCAACAGCCATACAGGTCACACTGAGGGTGACCGTATAAACAACTTTAACACTGTCACAAATATGCGCCACACTGTGAACCCACACCAAACAAGAATGACAAACACATTTCGGGAGAACATCCGCACCGTAACACAACATAAACACCACAGAACAAATACCCAGAACCCCTTGCAGCACTAACTCTTCCGGGACGCTACAATATACACCCCCCGCTACCCCTACCCCAAACCCCCCCCCCCCAACCCCGCCTACCTCAACCTCCTCTGGATTATCTCAGGGAGAGCATGTCCCAGATTCCAAGCTGCTGTTTTGAGGCATGTTAAAAAAAAATGCACTTTGTGACTTCAATAATAAATATGGCAGTGCCATGTTAGCATTTTTTTTCCATAACTTGAGTTGAAGTTGTTCTCTTAATTTGGAAAACCTTGTTACATTGTTTAATGCTTCCAGCGGGGCATCACAACAAAATTAAGCATAATAATGTGTTAATTCCACGACTGTATATATCGGTATCGGTTGATATCGGTACCGGTAATTAAGAGTTGGACAATATCGGAATATCGGATATCGGCAAAAAAGCCATTATCGGACATCGCTATATACAATATATACAATATATAACAAATCCCAATTACCAAGTACAATATTACAGTACATGTAACAGCTGCAGCAAAAAAAAAAAAGGGCAGCATAAAATGTACATTATAAACAAAGAGAGGTAGCTAACATAGAAGGTGTCAGGTAATAGACAGATATCATCCATTCCTGGATGGCGAGTGATTATACAGCTGGATGGAGTGCGGAGTGAAGGAGTTACAATTTACAGTTTTATTTATTTGCGTGCGTGTGTGTGTGTGTGTGTGTGTGTGTGTGTGTGTGTGTGTGTGTGTGTGTGTGTGTGTGTGTGTGTGTGTGTGTGTGTGTGTGTGTGTGTGTGTGTGTGTGTGTGTGTGTGTAAACATTTTTGGATTCGCAGGAAGAAGAAAAAATTAGACGCATTATCTATTCAGCAACATCATTTCATAATTGTGTACATACTAGAGGACATAAAGGGCTGACTAAAACGACTTAAATTGATGTATTTTGGTGTTATTGAATACTTTTTAATGATGTTTTTTTCCTTCACATATAATATATTGTCATCGCTTGCTGCCACCCTGTGGTTTATATTTTAGTTCCCCTCTTTTTGCGCAGTTTATCATTTGATTTCTGACTGCATTCCTCCTCTGTCTGCGTTGTGAGACGTGCCCAGCTGCTTCCAATTTGCCCTGGCCCTACTCAAGCAGCATCGTGCCAGCTGGATGGCACTCGGCGATTCCCCCCCTTGGCTCTCCATGCCTGGTGACGTCTCCTAGTACCTGGTTAATGCTATATTGGCCAGTCCCAGTGCCATCCAGCTTGGTGTTGTTTGTAGTCGGCACATCTTGCAACTCCTACCCAAGTTTAGTTTATTTTTTGTATCTAGCACTTGTTTTTTTCCTACAGTGCCCATTTGTTTTCTCCTGTTTGCACCGTCGCCTTTTGTTACCTCCTGTGAAGAGTGCCTCTGTGAGTACACTTGTCAAGTAAAGACCTGTTTTACTCACAGCTGTCTGCATCATTGGATTCCTCTCCAATGTGCTGCACAGCATAAATGTTAAGTATTTTCATATGAAAAAACTTCTTTAAGTATGCATTTTTTTGCAGCTTGAGCCGCTGTAAGTGCAGCTTCTCTCCAATGATTGCACCTTCAGCAGTTAATACAAAAAAAAACATTAAAAGTGCCTCTAAAAGGCCCATAAAAATTGGTACATGTCTCCCGCTTGTTTGAAAACATAACAATGTGCAGTAAATGAGCGTTTCCATGGCGATGCCCTGTTTAGTACACATAAAATTCTCATTTACATAAGGCGGTCTGTGCCACCGTTACAACTGCACACACAGTGTTAGTAAATCACACGCCCACTAATAGTACACGCTAGTTTATAGATTGCAATTGCTGTTTACCGCGTGGTATTTGGATCTTAGTAAATCTGGCTGTCAGAATAATTGTATCTAAGTTATCACGATACTTTTGTGTTGAAATGAGTTCCCGGCGAGAAGACAAAAGCTGTCTTTTAACCTACCAAAAAGAAGGCTTGTAAAACTCCACTGTGTAGGATGGAAAGCAACAAGAAGGTGTTCTGTTTCTTTCATGTTTTGTAATCAACAGAAAGATATTGTCTTGACCCAAGAACTACAAAAGCAGGGCCTGACTCCCCTCAAGGCGACCTTTTCTGTGAACTGTTTACGACCTCTTCTTTGAACTGTTTTACGACCTTTTCTTTTGAACTGTTCTGTAACCAAAGGCAGCACCTTTTTACGACGCACGGCCCTTAGAAACAGCTGTTGCCATGTAATCAGGGAAAGTCCAAATAAAAGAGAAGGCGTACAGTCTTTCGCCAGAGCATGCTGAGAAACTGTTCAAGGGTACAGTGTCCAGGCGTCTCTCCTCAAATTGAGCCAAATGTAATTATGTCTCTGTTTAATTCTTTGCTTCTTGTCTTGATTAATAGATGTCATCTGTGTTTGAACCTGACACTGGCCCTTAATGTGTTTACAGAATATTGAGACATCTGGTAAGTTACATCAATGAAAAGATGAAATTAATGATTGGCTGATAAAACAGCAGCTCCTCTGAAATTTGGACTTTAACCACTTTTGCACGCCTAGAACACACTGTGCATGCTTACCTTTTTTTGTCAAAATTGGAAGAGGTAGGCTACGGCCCGGCCAGCAGTCACAGAATGTCTTGGATGTGGCCCGAGTGGAGATTCTTACTGAAAACCAGTGTTCAGAAAATTACTTTTGAAAAGTAGGTAACTACTGTTACTTCAACTAAATTGTAATTGAACTACTAACGGAATTTGTCTTTAATAAATGTAATTAATTTCTCGGGAAAGTAAACAAATTAAAAACTTCAAATATCTGGCATCTGCAGTCGAGAGATGTTTCATGAGAGCAGAGTGTGTGTGTATTTGTGTTGTGAGCATATCTCAAACTTGGGGTGGCATATATATATATATATATATATATATATATATATATATATATATATATATATATATATATATATATATATATATATATATATATATGCACAACGAATCGATTTTTTTCCCACACCTCTAATTATATATACATATATATATATATATATATATATATATATATATATATATATATATATATATATATATATATATATATATATATATATATATATATATATATATATATATATATATATATATATATATATATGTATATATAATTAGAGGTGTGTATATATATATATATATATATATATATATATATATATATATATATATATATATATATATATATATATATATATGTATATATAATTAGAGGTGTGGGAAAAAAATCGATTCGTTGTGCGATACAGAATCGATTCTCATTTTTTTTAAATCGATTTTTTTATTTTTTTATTTAAAAAACTTTTTTTTTTTTTTTTAATTAATCAATCCAACAAAACAATACACAACAATACCATAACAATGCAATCCAATTCCAAAACCAAACCTGACCCAGCAACACTCAGAACTGCAAAAACAGAGCAACTGAGAGGAGACACAAACACGACACAGAACAAACCAAAAGTAGTGAAACAAAAATGAATATTATCAACAACAGTATCAATATTAGTAACAATTTCAACATAGCAGTGATTAAAAATCCCTCATTGACATTATCATTAGACATTTATAAAAATAAAAAAAGAACAATAGTGTCACAGTGGCTTACACTTGCATCGCATCTCATAAGCTTGACAACACACTGTGTCCAATATTTTCACAAAGATAAAATAAGTCATATTTTTGGTTCATTTAATAGTTAAAACAAATTTACATTATTGCAATCAGTTGATAAAACATTGTCCTTTACAATTATAAAAGCTTTTTACAAAAATCTACTACTCTGCTTGCATGTCAGCAGACTGGGGTAGATCCTGCTGAAATCCTATGTATTGAATGAATAGAGAATTGTTTTGAATCGGGAAAAAATCGTTTTTGAATCGAGAATCGTGTTGAATTGAAAATAAATCGATTTTGAATCGAATCGTGACCCCAAGAATCGATATTGAATCGAATCGTGGGACACCCAAATATTCACAGCCCTAATATATATATATATATATATATATATATATATATATATATATATATATATATATATATATATATATATATATATATAGTTTTCGGCCCCCGGACAAATTTTCTAAGCCCAATTCGGCCCCCCAGTCAAAAAGTTTGGACATCCCTGGCCCATACACTGTGAATGTAACAAGGATGTATATTAGAGTAGTCAGTGTACATCTTGTATAGCAGTCACTTAATGACTTCTGTCAAGCAGCATAGCAACCAATCTTGTTGCCATGTTAGTAAGTCAGTCATGATTCATACACCTGTGTCTTCTGGAGACGAAACGCTCCAAATAATGCAAACATTCCCATCAAAGTCATTCTTTTGACTCTCTCATGCTCACCCCCCTTTCCTGTCCTCTGTCCTCTCCTGCCGCTGCCCTGCATCTCCTACATCTCTGTCCTCTTTAATTACCCTCTGTGTCACTGTGCCCACCTCCTCTTAATTCCGTCTCTCAGCCACTTTGCGTCCGTCTAATTGGATGCCAGTCAGACGGGAGGCAGGAGGGACGGAGGCAAGGCCGCCAGAGACCCGAGACGGAAAGTTCCAGTTATGGTCGGCAACTATTAAAGGCCTACTGAAAGCCACTACTACCGACCACGCAGTCTGATAGTTTATATATCAATGATGAAATCTTAACATTGCAACACATGCCAATACGGCCGGGTTAACTTATAAAGTGACATTTTAAAATTCCCGGGAAATATCCGGCTGAAACATCGCGGTATGATGACGTATGCGTGTGACGAAGTCCGAGTAACGGAAGTTATGGTACCCCGTAGAATCCTATACAAAAAGCTCTGTTTTCATTTCATAATTCCACAGTATTCTGGACATCTTTTGCAATTTTTTTAATGAACAATGAAGGCTGCAAAGAAGACAGTTGTAGGTGGGATCAGTGTATTAGCAGCGGACTACAGCAACACAACCAGGAGGACTTTGTTGCCGCGCTAGCCGCCGACTTCACCTTGACTTCCTACGTCTCCGGGCCGCCAAACGCATCGGGTGAAGTCCTTCGTCCTTCTGCCGATCGCTGGAACGCAGCTGAGTACGGGTGTTGATGAGCAAATGAGGGCTGGCTGGCGTAGGTGGAGAGCTAATGTTTTTAGCATAGCTCTGTGCAGTCCGGTTGCTAAGTTAGCTTCAATGGCGTCGTTAGCACAGCATTGTTAACCTTCGCCAGCCTGGAAAGCATTAACCGTGTATTTACATGTCCACGGTTTAATAGTATTGTTGATTTTCTATCTATACTTGCAGTCAGGGGTTTATTTCTTTTGTTTCTATATGCAGTTAAAGCAAGATGCTATCACGTTAGCTCGTAGCTAAAGCATTTCGCCGATGTATTGTCGTGGAGATAAAAGGCACTGAATGTCCATTTCGCGTTCTCGACTCTCATTTTCAAGAGCATATAGTATCCGAGGTGGTTTAAAATACAAATCTGTGATCTACAATAGAAAAAGGAGAGTGTGGAATCCAATGAGCCAGCTTGTACCTAAGTTACGGTCAGAGCGAAAAAAGATACGTCCATCACTGCCTCTCAAGTCCTTCACTGTAACGTTCCTCATCTACGAATCTTTCATCCTGGCTCAAATTAATGGGGTAATCATCACTTTCTCGGTCCGAATCTCTCTCGCTCCATTGTAAACAACGGGGAATTGTGAGGAATACTAGCTCCTGTGACGTCACGCTACTTCCGGTACAGGCAAGGCTTTTTTTTATCAGCGAGCAAAAGTTGCGAACTTTATCGTCGATTTTCTCTACTAAATCCTTTCAGCAAAAATATGGCAATATCGCGAAATGATCAAGTATGACACATAGAATGGATCTGCTATTCCCGTTTAAATAATAAAAAAATCATTTCAGTAGGCCTTTAAGTGGAAGTACGGTAAATATCTGAAATGCAGCAGGCTTCAACCTGTGGCACCTTGTCACGCCTCGGCTCTCTCCTCGGAGGATGCTGATGAAAAATACGCCCTGCATCATAATCACCGGCGACCCTAGCGCTGACACGTGATTGGCTCCTCTGTGTGTCCTCAGGGCGAGGTCCTGACATGTGACCGGCGTGGACGTGACGGGAATATTCACCTTTGTGTGTGTGCATCAATGGCGACAGGCTCGCATTGATTCGCACAGGATAACTCAAGGTGCTGCCAGAGGCGGGGCAACCGGGGACCGGGGTGGCTGATGAATGGAGCGCGGAGCGTCGTCTTTAAACGACCATGAGTGTCGTCTCAAAGTCGTCGTTATCAATCTGCCTCTCGTTCAACCTGCAAGCGCTTTAACTCACGTTGAAGGGCAAACACGTCGGATTTGATGGTGGAAAGGTTGTAGTCAACATAGGGCCGGGGCGCTATGGCTGAAAACTGTATCGCCATGTAAGTGTTTTATGTCGATATTTTTTACGACCGATAAAATAAAGACCTGGAAAAAAGTGCAATATATTTATCTGTACAGTAATGTATTTATATCTGCACCTTCTTTTGTAAATGCAAACACTCTGCACCTTATTGCTCTTTATCTGTTATGGGTGTACAGGAGGAAGGAGACGGCACGGACATGTGGGACTAGCTCTATTTATCTATATATATGTCATAATCCGTGGTCCGGATCATGTTTTTGTTATGTTCTATTAGTTTTAGACTCTGTAGTTCCTGTTTTTGTGCACCCTTGTTTGTTTTAGTTACCACGGCGACTTATTAGTTTCACCTGCCTCTGGTGTTCGGGACACGCACCTGCTCTAATTAAGAGACCATCATTTAGCCCTGTCTTTGCCAGTCAGTCGTCAATGGCGTCATTGCTTGTTTCATGAGATACCATTGGTTCATGCTGCTCGTTTTCATGTCCGATTCCAAGTTTATGCTAGTTGTTCGATTCATGCCGTGTCCACGTAAGTGTTAGTTGTTTCATGCCACAGTAAGTCTTGTTTGTTCCATGCCATAGTCCATGTTAAGTGTTTAGCTTCTATGTTTCCTGCGTTAAGTTTTTTTTGTTCGTTAGCTTCTCGTGTGAACGGCACGCTTTTCTTTTGTTTGGTTCCGGTCTTTGTGATGTGTAGGATTAATTGAGAAAATAAATATGTTCTTACCTGCAAGTCTTGTCCGGAATAGTCCGTTTGCATCCCGGGAGAACAAACCTCGCAGTAAGCCCCGTTATGACAATATATTGACAATATATATATATAAATAAGAAATAATAATATTAATAAACAAGGGAAATGGAGTGTGACGAATCCAAAAGTATGTGTGTGGTGTGCGACTATGTGTGGGAATTAACTGTAGTGTGTTACCCGTAGTGTTGAGCGAGAGGCGGATGTCAAAGTGGGGCAGGGCTGACGCGGAGGTCCGTGAGCAGACGTGAGGTCGAGGGGAGGAGAGAGGCGTCAAAGTCCGTGTCCAAGCGGGAGGTCGAGATCCAAGATGCAGTCAGGGAACCAAAGGGAACACGGGGAGACGAGACACACTGCTCGTGACGTGGGAACGAAGGCAGGCTGCAGAGAGGCGACAAGGAGGACACGAGACAATGAACATGCCGGGGGAGAAAACAGAGAGCAAAGAGTGCGCATAGAGCTTGACGTATCAGCTTACTGTACTGAACAGGAAACTATGTTCTGGCGTGGGATAACAGGTTGTGCCGGCTTATGAAAGCAGGTCTCATCATCAGCTTCAGGCGATTGATTGCAGCTGATTGCTGCAGCCGGACTGGCACGCGCACTGACGTGTGCCCGGGCCGTGACATTATCCTGCACTACAACGAGCTAATGCAACAAAATGTCGTTCTTATCTGTACTGTAAAGTACAAATTTGAGTGACAATAATAGGAAGTCTAAGTCTCTAACCTTCCTCTGATTATAATCCCCTCAGCTATCAAGGTAGAAAGGAAAAGACATGTCAACACAAGCATGGAAAACAACGCAAACAATTTTAATATCACATGGAACACTTAATAACTTCTTAGAATGAAGGTGCAAAAATAAGGAATATGTAAGAAACGCTTAATAAAGTGTAACAAAATAGTACAAAGTGTGAAAATGTAAACATAGAGAAACCCAAGAAGAACTGTTTTCTGCAGGTTTAGTGCCAGGAAGTTAAGTTAGCTTCGATGGCGTCGCTAGCAACAGCATTGTTAAGCTTCGCCAAGCTGGAAATGATTAACCGTGTAACATGTCCATGGTTTAATAGTATTGTTGATCTTCTGTCTATCCTTCCAGTCAGGGGTTTATTTATTTTGTTTCTATCTGCATTTGAGCCCGATGCTATCACGTTAGCTCAGTAGCTAAAGAGCTTCGCCGATGTATTGTCGTGGAGATAAAAGTCACTGTGAATGTCCATTTCGCGTTCTTGACTCTCATTTTCAAGAGGATATAGTATCCGAGGTGGTTTAAAATACAAATCCGGGATCCACAATAGAAAAAGGAGAAAGTGTGGAATCCAATGAACCCTTGTACCTAAGTTACGGTCAGAGCGAAAAAAAAGATACGTCCTGCACTGCACGCTAGTCCTTCACTCTCACTTTCCTCATCCTCGCTCAAATTAATGGGGTAATCGTCGCTTTCTCGGTCCGAATCTCTCTCGCTGCATTGTAAACAATGGGAAAATGTGAGGAGTCCTTCCTCCTGTGACGTCACGCTACTTCCGGTACAGGCAAGGCTTTTTTTCATCAGCGACCAAAAGTTGCAAACTTTATCGTCGATGTTCTCTACTAAATCCTTTCAGCAAAAATATGGCAATCTCGCGAAATGATCAAGTATGACACATAGAATGGATCCGCTATCCCCGTTTAAATAAATAAAAATTCATTTCAGTAGGCCTTTAAGTAGGAGAAATTTCAGTCGTTTATAAATTACTTCATGTTTCTCTGCGGCCCCTGGCAAATGGTCAAGAAACACCGCCCTGGATGGTTGTGTCACGTGACAAACTTTGACTCCCTCTCGTATCACTTACACAGGTTTCCTGCAGTTTGCCAAAACTTCTCTTCCCCCGCAAAGCTCAAGATGAACGGCAACTGAAATTAATTGTATTGGCACCGGTCCAACTCTTGTTTAATAAGCCGGTAATTATTTCCCCTATTGTTTAATTCTGGCAACATGACGGAGTCGTGCTGCAGGACAACAGGCCAACACTCAAAAGCTCATTTTCAGTCCTTTGGCGCCAACATCCCACTGATATTGTTCTCAAGACAACGTATATTCTTTATCTCATATGTGATATGTCTTGTTGCTATTATCTGTAGTTTGAATATAAAAAAGCACATAGAACATTTTCAAAGACTTCAAAGATTCTTTGTTGTCAATTCCTCCATATACTCTGGAGTAAATGAAGAGTACAGAATACATATACAGAACAATTGAAGGATGCATGGGGAGAACTTTGATCCTTTTTGTTCATTAAAGATGCTAAATTCAATCCAATATTTTTTTTTATTTTTTATTTTATAAACCTTTATTTATAAACCGCAACATTTACAAACAATCGAGAAATAATAGTAATCAAAATAAGTACAAAAACAGTACCAGGGGGTTGTAAACTCAATAAAGTAACTATTAGTAACTACTATATATATATATATATATATATATATATATATATATATATATATATATATATATATATATATATATATATATATATATATATATATATATATATATATAAAACAAAGTGTAAAGCCATAGTCTCACACAAGTTCAGTAAATAATTAAATTTGGAACACAGCATCGTCGTTTTCACAGCTTTTTGGTTGTTAGAGGTAGAGAGTGTTTTAACGTGGAATTCTAATTATTTTTTAAAGGCACAAAAAACAGGTCGCGTATTGAGAAACTTACATTTATGAATATAAAACTGAGCCAATATTCAATCCAATATGTACTAGGCTCGCTGAAAAAACACATCGCAATTGCAGCTTTGTGTTTTGTAATTGTCAATTTTGCATAATTAGCCGTATTTGCAAAAAGCGATTAAAAAAAAAACAGAAAAGCAAAGAAAACATTTTAATTAGGGGTGTCGTGATCTGACGTTGGTATCAGATATCTGTTCGATACCAGCAAAAGTATCGGATTGTATCGGCTTGTATCAAAAATCCCTGATAGAAGCGCTTCGGTCTTTTCTTGTGTTTTCTTCAAGTCATTTACAAAAGGTAAACGTGGTAGTCTGTAGGCTGCTAGGAGCTAGCTGCGTATTACTTACACATTCAAAGTCTCCAATAACAAACGTGTCCGCATCATTAAACATACTGCGTCTTTAGCTACGCTTAATGAATTCAACTTGCTCAGTGGCCTAGTGGTTAGAGCGTCCGCCCTGAGATCGGTAGGTCGTGAGTTCAAACCCCGGCTGAGTCATACCAAAGACTATAAAAATGGGACCCACTACCTTGGCACTCAGGATCAAGGGTTGGAATTGGGGGTTAAATCACCAAAATGATTCCCGAGCGTGGCCACCGCTGCTGCTCACTGCTCCCCTCACCTCCCAGGGGGTGGAACAAGGGGATGGGTCAAATGCAGAGGGTAATTTCACCACACCTAGTGTGTGTGTGACTATCAGTGATACTTCAATTTCAGACAGTTAATAAAAAATAGTTTACTGTTTTTCACGCCTACCATGTGAATCGTGTGGCGGCCAAAGATTACACAGCACTACTGACTCCTCACTGCTATTACATCATTGGTTGTGTTGCTGCTGCGGTGTTGTTCATAAATGACACGCCTTGTTTTCCTTTTCACTTTCTCGTGCATCAATGGTGAAAATGAACCACTTTTCTAAAGACTACTGAACTGTGTTTAAATTATAAAGATGACATAGGCAATGATTACAAAAAGGAAAATGCTGGTGGTTGGGGGTCAGAAGGTGACAATTCTGCACTCGTCCCCCACTTGAACCGTGTCAGGGTATCTGATTATGCATGCGGCAAATCATTGCCAACATCCAGCAGCTTTCATTGGACTGACTTCAACAGCTTCTTGCCCATTGTTAGTCCCGCTGTGGACTGAAGTCACCGTGATGGTAATGGTGGGAGGGTGTAGAACGTGATGGATAGATAAGCAGGTCATACAGTGCCAACAAGAAAACATCCAGTACTAGGTCACACTGAGCTAGTTGTGTTTACCGTGCCTCAGCTCAATTACTTCCCTCCCTCGGCTCGCACTCACACTCTGCTCCACCGCCCCCGCCGCGCCATCGCTTCATAATACAACATTGTATCACCGCAACTTTCCTGACTTCGTGGATGATCTTATTGTCTATGTATTTCTAACAGAAGCCCGCCCATGAGAGACAAAGCTGAGCTTCCATGACTTTTAATATGGCATTTATAAATCCTTTTGAAATAACACGAGAACATGGTGTTCTTTAATCAAAATGATATCCCGGTTAATAGAGGAGTCTTTGAGAAACTCACAATTCGATTATAAATTAGTTATTTATACATCTTTATTATGATATTGTATATTATTATTACATTATATATTGTTAGTATATCACACATTAGTATGATGTTTTCTGATTGTATTCCATTTAATTATTGATCATATGTGTACAAGGCCCCTCTTTGGGCCACTGACGTATGAAGTATTGCATCATTTTCGGTTTTTGGAAGTAGTGCGCACAGCATAGAGATATATATATATATATATTTATATATAAACAAATTTTTATGCAAATGTATATATATATATATATATATATATGTGTGTGTGTGCATATATACAGTATATATGTATATATATACAGTATATAATATATATACGTAAGGTCAGGAAAAAAACACAGGGGCTATTTCATCCCTACAAGCCTGTTTCGCAGGTTTCCCTGCTCTTCAGGGGATATAAATATAAACATAAAATCCCCCGAAGAGCAGGGAAACCTGCGAAACAGACTTGTAGGGATTAAAAAAAGCCTCTGTGTTTTTTCCTTCTTCCTATTTCATCCCTACAAGCCTGTTTCTCAGGTTTCCCTGCGCTTCAGGGGATTTAAATATAAACATAAAATCCCCCGAAGAGCAGGGAAACCTGCGAAACAGACTTGTAGGGATTAAAAAAAGCCTCTGTGTTTTTTCCTTCTTCCTATTTCATCCCTACAAGCCTGTTTCGCAGGTTTCCCTGCTCTTCGGGGGATTTAAACATAAACATAAAATCCCCTGAAGAGCAGTGAAACCTGAGAAACCGGCTTGTAGGGATGAAATAGCCTCTGTGTTTTTTCCTGACCCAACGTATATTCCGCTCTTCCCCTGTATTGAGCACTGTATAACGGATAAACCAGAGTAACCAGAAATATATATATATGTATATATATATATATATATACATATATATATATATATATGGAAGACTATATACGTAGCTGCACTGTAAAAGACAATCTGCACAATTTACGGTAAAATACCGGCAGCTGTGGTTGCCAGGAATTCACCGTAAAAAAATACATTTTTTTTACAGTTGATAACCGTTTTTGCCCACAGTAAATTACAGGGGGAAAAAAATGATATATTGTTAACCTGTTTATGAAAAAAAAACTATTGAATTCACAGTAAAATACTGGCAGCTGTGGTCGCCTGGAATTCGCCGTAAAACAAATTAGAGTCAATTTTAGACCTACCCGGAGAGCACCAGCTCAGTCACGGGGAGAACATGCAAACTCCACACAGTCAGACCCCGGGTCCATAATCGCACCCAGGACCTTTTTACTGTGACGCACGAGCGCTAGCCACTGCACCACTGTATCTAGTACTGCAAAATGCCCGCGTTTCCGAGACATGTAAGCTTTACATGAGGATTTTAACTTAAAAGTATTTGTACAACCTTTTACTGGTTAACTCACAATATGGCCTTCTGCAACATGTTCCTTCAAATGAGCTATTAAAAATTAGCCTTGAATGCTGCTTATCTGTTAAATAGCTGCTTGCAAGCAGTTCCAACACACTTAAATACACAGCGTGGTTCATTTCCATGCTGTTTGCAATCAAGCACGTAGAGTTAACCCCTCAATGTCTGAAACCACTTGCCACGAAAAAACAAGAAAACATTTTGTGAGCCAAAAGGCTAATGCTTTAACACAGGGGTGTCAAAGTCAAGGCCAGATCCGGCCCGCGAATGAATTATCTATGGAACCCGGGATGATATTTGATTAGTATTAAAACCGGCCCGCAGGCCACAGCCGCCTGCTGCTGTTTTGCAAGCACCAATACTCCATCAATGTTGGCGCTAGGAATTTTCAGAATGGGGTCCCCAGTAAAAATGGGGTCCCACAGTAAATTTTTGGGATCCCACTTATATATAACCGTTTTGAAAACAAATGATAAATGTATGCATTATCCTGTTATATCTCACATTCTTTTCTTTTTTTTCTTCTTTCTTTTAGTTTATTTCGAACATGAACACATTTACATCATAATACATCACACAATTTCATATCATTTCATTTACATCATGCCCGAAAAGGAGTAGGAAGAAGCAAAGCTTATTTAATCCTACCCCTTTCCCACTTCAAAGCGTTTACAATTATATAAAATCATTTACTGACCTTTTTATATAATAAAATAACATCTATGAATTAGTATATACAACAGTTTGTAATATGTAATTAATTAATTCAGTCATTATTAACATACTGAGATGAAGAAGATTTTCAATAAGGTTGGAAGTTTTTCTCATAATTCTTCTTCTTTGTACTTTGTAAGCACTATTAATTTAAACAACCTCTTAAACTGGATCATGTCAGTACAATTTTTAACTTCTTTACTTAATCCATTCCATAATTTCATTCCACATACTGTTATGCTAAAAGTTTTAAGTGTTGTACGTGCATATAAATGTTTTAAAAAAAAATTTCCTCTAAGGTTATATTTCTCCTCTTTAGTTGAGAAGAAATGTTGTACATTCTTTGGTAGCAGGTTATAGATTGCTTTGTACATCATTTTAGCTGTTTGCAATTTTACCAAATCACCAAACTTTAATATTTTTGACTTAATAAATAAAGGGTTTGTATGTTCTCTATATCCAACATTATGTATTATTCTAACTGATCTTTTTTGTAACATGGTTAACGAATGTAGCTAACTAGTTATTTCCCCATATTTCTGCACAATAACTCAGATATGGTAACACTAGTGAGCAGTAGAGAATATGAAGTGATTTTTGGCCCAGGACGTGTTTTGTTTTATTCATTATTGAAATGTTTTTTGATACCTTATGTTGTATGTTTTGTATATGAGATTTCCAGTTCATTTTATCATCTATTATTACTCCCAAAAATCTGGTTTCTTTTACCCTTTCGATGTCTACTCCGTCTATTTGTATTTGCGTATGATGCTCTTTCCTACTATTACCAAATAGCATTATTTTAGTTTTACTGAGATTCAAAGATAGTCTGTTTTTGTCAAACCATCTTTTTAATTTGTTCATTTCTTCTGTTATTATTTGTATTATCTTCTGTGTGTTCTCTCCTGAACAGAAAGCAGTTGTATCATCTGCAAATAAAACTAACTTTAAGTCCTTTGTAACTTTACAAATGTCGTTTATATAAAGATTAAACAATTTTGGTCCCAGTATTGATCCCTGCGGCACACCACAGGATATATCTAGCCGTGTTGACATATTTTCACCCATCTTCACATATTGCTTCCTGTTGGTTAAAGGGAAACTTCGGTTTTTTTCAACCTGGGCCCTGTTTTCATAATTTTTTCTGTATATGTGAGTGCTGGATAAAACATTTTTTGAGGTCGCGCCAGTATTGAGCAGGGCAGGCAGCCTCCAGCCCAGCTAACGCTCGTACGCAGGGCAACTGGCTCTCGTCAAAATTCGGCCTATAAACATGCATTTTTTTCACACTGACAGGCTCAGATAGTTACAATGAGTGTCCGACAACATACTAGAAAGGAGAAATTAACGTATGTCTCTACCTTTAGCTGGAGATCGCTGTTTGTTGTGAGCTGTGTCCAAATCTCACCACGCTACAAATCTCGTTCCGAAATCTCGCGATAACTCGCGACAAAACACCGGTGGAAAAACAGTTACCTGACTGAGGTGAAGAGAGATGACTGAAGTGATTTTCTGTTGGATTACCGAAGACTGTTATTTTAGTTTTATAGAAAAGTTTGTTTGTTTGTCTGTCATGGCTGAATTTTTGCCTGATGTGGACGATTTGATTTGTCGCGAGTTATCGCGAGATTTCGGAACGAGATTTGTAGCGTGGTGAGATTTGGACACAGCTCACAACAAACAGCGATCTCCAGCTAAAGGTAGAGACATACGTTAATTTCTCCTTTCTAGTATGTTGTCGGACACTCATTGTAACTATCTGAGCCTGTCAGTGTGAAAAAAATGCATGTTTATAGGCCGAATTTTGACGAGAGCCAGTTGCCCTGTGTACGAGCGTTAGCTGGGCTGGAGGCTGCCTGCCCTGCTCAATACTGGCGCGACCTCAAAAAATGTTTTATCCAGCACTCACATATACAGAAAAAATTATGAAAACAGGGCCCAGGTTGAAAAAAACCGAAGTTTCCCTTTAAATAGCTTCTTACCCAGTTCAATACCAAACCTCTGATGCCATATCGTTCTAATTTTTGTATTAAAATATCATGATTAATTGTATCAAATGCTTTTGTTAAGTCCATGAAAACTGCTGCCGCACATTCTTTACCATCTATTGCATTGGTAATTTCCTCTGTTATTTTAATTAATGCTATTGATGTTGAGATATTTGCTCGAAATCCATATTGGTTCTCCACGAGCGTCGCACTTTTGGTAATAAATAAATCTAATCAACTATTGAATAATTTTTCCATGATTTTGGAGAATTGTGGAAGTAATGAAACTGGTCTGTAGTTAGTAAACTGGTGTACGTCTCCATTCTTATAGATTGGTACGACTTTTGCAATTTTCATTTTGTCTGGGAATTTTCCGGTTAAAAATGATACATTGGTGATATATGTCAGAGGTTCTGAAATGTCTTCTATAACCTTTTTTATCGTTACCATATCTATTCCATGACAGTCAGTTGAAGTCTTGGATTTACAATTTTATACAATTTTGATTATTTCTTCTTTTGTTACACTTTTAAGAAACATGGAATTGGGATTTCTGTCTATGAGCTCACTCAAGTCCTCAACTGACCCATCATCTGCATTTGGAATTCTTTGATCCAGATTTGTTCCGATATTAACAAAATAATCATTGAAACGTTCAGCTATTTGGTTCATATTGTCATTTTTTGTATGTCCATCTAGAAAGTACTGGGGGTAATCTTTCTTAGCACCATTTTTAATGATGCTATTTAGGATGCCCCATGTTGCTCTCATGTTGTTTTTGTTCTTGTTTAATAATTGACTGTAGTATTCCTTCTTACATGTTCGTAGTATACCAATTAGCTTGTTTTTATATTTCTTATACTTATTTTCTGCCTCTATAGATCTTTGTGTTATAAATATTCGATACAATGTGTTTTTTTTGTGACAAGCATTTTTCAGTCCTTTTGTCATCCACGGTTGGTTGTTTTTCTTTTGCTTCTTACTACGTTCTTTCCATGGGCAATGTTTATCATAGAGTGTTAGAAAGGTGTTGACAAAATTCCCATATGCATCATCTACATCATCTTCATTATATACATTGTCCCAAATTTGTTTCCTCAGATCCTTATTGAAGAAAATCATTCCTTCCTCTGTACATAGTCTTTGAAATGTCTTTTGTCAATGTTCTTCTTCCTGTAGTTCCCATCATAAATAGTAAAGACTGGCAGATGGTCGCTGATGTCGGTTGTTAACAGTCCACTTGTTATATTATTATCAAAGACATTAGTGAATATATTGTCAATAAGTGTAGCACTGTGACTTGCAATTCTGGTTGGCCTTGTGATTTGAGGATACAAACTCATACTATACATTGTATCTGTGAAATCATTAATGGACTTTTGCTTGTTGGGGTTCAAGAGATCAATGTTGAAGTCTCCACATAAAAAGAGTACTTTTTGACTGATTCCATTGAAAGTTCCCTTAATCCAGTCTTCAAATCCTTCAATACTTGAGTTGGGTGCCCTATATATACAACTGATCAATACATTTCTATTTCTTTCATGACATATCTCAATGGTTATACACTCTAAAACACATATGTCAGAGTCAAGGCCCGCGGGCCATATCCGGCCCGCGAGAAGGTTTTTTACGGCCCTTGGGATGATCTTGATTTATTATTAGAACCGGCCCGCAGACCGCAGATCTTTTACACGCACCAAGCGGATGCCGGTCCAAGGTTCCGAAAGGGGGCGAGCGGCCCGCCGGGACGCGCCTGCCGGCCGAAGGGCTGCAGCCCGGCCGTCAGTCGCGGAGCCCGCGGAGCCCGCCGTGCCACGCGCGCCAAGGGGGCGGGCCGAAACCCGGCCCCGAGGCCCTGAGACTTCTGCTTTGTTTCCCCAAACCGCGCGTCACCGCCGGGCCCGCACCACCGTCGGGCTGCAGCCCGAGCGTCGGTGGCGGAACCCGTCATGTGCCGCGCGCGCCAAGCGGAGCGGGGGGGTCAAGCGGGCCGAAACCCGCAGGCCACCCCCTCACCACGAGGCCCTGAGACTTCTGCGTTTGACCCCTACGCGCGGCCCGTCGGGACGCGCCCGCCGTCAAGCCACGAGGGCCAGCCGTCGGGTCGCGGAGCCCGCCGTGCCACGCGCGCCAAGGGGCGGGCCGAAACCAGCGGGGGGTTTCGGGCACCCAACTCGCCTCCCTCCCACGGAGGGAGGAGGGGGGTTTAATGTGAACATTACTGTGCAATCACATATTTAGAGTTTTTACTCAATTCAAGTTTAAAAGTTAAAGTTTAATATTTGTTTTCACTGCATGTTACTTCTCCTTAAACAAAGTGTTGTTTTTGATTTATAGATTTTTGCACTTTATTTTATTGTATTTCAATTTAATTATATTTTAAAAATATTTCAGTTGAGTGGATGATAGAAAATTGCTATTGTTTTTTTCTTTGAAGTAAATTTAGCCCACTTTTGCTAAAATAGAAAATATAGGCTACTGATGGTGCCTTGAATACCGGTTTCTTTCATTTAATGTTCATGTTATGGGGATTTTTATATAAAGGAAATTTGTCTTTTGTGTCTGTTGAAAATTAAAGATTACTGACAGAGCCATAAGAAAATATTGCTTTATTTATCTGATCATATTGGAATATATTTGTTAGGTTTTCAGTAGGTTCAATTAGGTTCACTAGACTATATGCGTCATTTAAAAATTTTTCAATGAACATTCGAACAGTCCGGCCCTCGGCTTGTAGCTAAATTTTTTATTTGGCCCTCCGTCCATTTGACTTTGACACCCCTGCTCTAAAACATTGTCAATAGCCAGTGACATGTCTTTTACCACCTTGTAATGGAAGTCCTTCATCACATATACAGCAACTCCGCCTCCATTCTTATTTACTCTATTAATATAATTGAGTTCATATCCTTCTAGTCCAAAGTCCATTCCTTTTTTTGGATCCATCCATGTCTCTGATACAGCGATAATTTTGAAAGGTTCTTTAAATTGTTCCAAAAATAATTTCATATTGTTAAAATTGGCATACAAGCTTCTGCAGTTAATATGAATAATTGACAGTTTGTTATTGGAATTAATGTTGGTGTTGTACTGTACTTCTGTATAATATAAACAATTATTGTCCATGTGAGAAAAAAAATGTATGTCTGGATCTATAGCACTGTCCAATTCCGTCCTGTTATAGTCGGTGCTGGAAAAGGTTATAAATTCTCTGTTTGATTGATTATTGTTTGTTTGTGTCGTGGTTGTGTTTAATTTTTTTATCGTTATTGATATTTATCCAGCTCTGCTATTTTCCTTATGACTATTACTCTTGCTTCCTCTGGTGTTCCATTTAGTTTAATAAATATTTTACAGTTTGCTGTCCATGTTTGTTGTATTTTTCCTTGTTTTCTTAAGCTACGTGCTTTTCTGGCTATGTCTGCGTTTTTCTTTGTTAAATGTTCATTTATGTACACGTCTGTTCCTTTCAGCTTCCTCCCTTGTTTTAGTAATGCGGTTTTATGTTTCCTATTGACAAATCTCATTATTATTACTGGTGCCGAATTATCTTTCTTCTTATGGAGTGGGTGGCAAGCTTCCACATTTGCCATGTCCATGAATATGCCTTTTGACTCCATGAATGTTGCCACTTGCCTCTCTGTGGAGATGTCCAAATTCCCGGGCTCTTCTCCACCATTGGCGGTCACCGCCCGAGCATATGAACGGGGCTTAATATTAAGCCCGGTCAAAATAACGTCATTTATTCTTGTGTATTGTTCCAGTTCATCCACTCGGTCTGTTAATTGTTCTATTTGTAAAGTTTTTGCATCATTCTCGACTCGTAGAAGTTTTACCTCCTCCACCAGCTGCATATTTGTCTGTTGGTACTGCTTAATGGCTGATACCTCTGCTGTTAAAAATTCAAGTGATCGCCTTATCTCCTCACCTTCATCAGGAGAGAGCACCTTCTTTGGCCCCATGTTGATTTTGGCTGTTGCGGGTGTTTACCGCCTTCAGCCAAGGCTGTCCCCGGTCCCGTCGTCGCGAGGTGGTCCCGCTTCTGCTAGCTGCTGCTAGCTGCTGCTAGCTGCTGCTAGCTGCTGCTAGCTGCTGCTAGCTGCTGCTAGCTGCTCCTAGCTGCTGCTAGCTGCTGCTAGCTGCTGCTAGCTGCTGCTAGCTGCTGCTAGCCGCTGCTAGCTGCTGCTAGCCGCTAGCCGGGCCTCTCCCTCGCCGCTCTGCTGCTGTCACACGCCGACGCGCGAAAGCTGTCGCTCTCGCCGCCGTGAGGTGGTGGCTGCTAGCCGGGCCTCTCCCTCGCCGCCCCGCTGCCGTCACTCGCCGCCGCCGTCACCTGCCGGTTCCGTCGTCGCGAGGTGGTCCCGCTTCTGCTAGCCGCTAGCCGGGCCTCTCCCTCGCCGCTCTGCTGCTGTCACCAACTTGATCAATTGAAAAGTAGCTCGCCTGAAAATGAAGTAAAAATCACATAAACGCCTTCTCTGTGACTCCTTGTGCCGCTCTGCTTCCTCGAAGTGATTCTATATTGTGTTTTGGAGAAAGGTTGTCATAAACGCTACTTAATTCATTCAAAAAATAATACAAAAGTAACCAATTTTTTATGCATATGTGAATGTATTCAGTTATAAACATTCTTTCACTTTCTTCTTTCCTCCATGGATCTAAACTTCACCGCTGCCGGTATTTTTTTTCATTTTTCTTCTTGTAATATTTTCAGAATTTCTGGCCAAAGTAAGACAAAGAAAACAATCTGAAGTTGTCTTTATTTTTTAGTTTTAATGCCACAATTTTGATAGACCAGCCCGCGTGTGCAAAGATTTTCCTCCATGCGGCCCCTGAGCTAAAATTAGTTTTACACCCCTGCTTTAATACAACCCCTTAAAACTGTTAGAATAGTTGTATCTAAGTTATCACAAAAACTTTGTGTTTCAATGTGTTCCCAGTGAAAAGCAAAAACATGTCTTTGAACCTACCAAGAAGAAGGCTTGTAAAACTCCACTGTGTAGGGGGGGAGCAACATGAAGGTGTTCTATTTTCTTTTATGTATTGTAATCAACAGAAAGATATTGTTTTAACCCAAGGACTACAACTCGAGGGCAGGATCTGCCCAAGTTCCAGACACCGCTTTTTTTAACTCTTTTACGAACCTCTTTTTTTAAGTCTTTTACGAACCTTTCTTTGAACTGTTTTACGACCTTTTCTGTGAAGTGTTTACGACCTTTTCTTTTGAACTGTTCTGTAACCAAAGGCAACGCTGTTTACGACCCAGGTCCCTTTGGAAGCAGCTGTTGCCATGTGGTCAGGGGAAGTCCAAATAAAGGAGGAGGCGTACAATCTTTCGCCAGAGCGTGCTGAGACACTGTGCAAGGGTACAGTGTCCAGACGTCTCTCCTCAAATTGAGCCAAATGTAATTCTGTCTCTGTTTAATTATTTGCTTCTTGTCTTGTTTAATAGATGTCATCAGTGTTTGAACCTGACAAAAACAGTTCAGGTATGCTGTAAATTTAAATGTACAATCTGCAAAATCTTAAATTTAAACAAAATAATAATACCGTAAATACAGAGTATTTGCATGCTTGTAACATCACAGTATTTGCAAATGAATTGCACAATGTTTCATTATTTCCACAGTAAAATCATGTGTTTTCTACGTATTACAAGCATAGTCATTTAGGTTATCTACAGTTTCTAGGTTTGTAGGAGTCCACTGCATGCACTACTGTGATAAACTATTTGGGATTTTACTGTTGCTATTTAACAATTGCTTGCAGCAGCATTTGCGGTCAATGTTTACAGTGCACCTGGTAAGTGAAAAAATAAATAAAGGTCTCTACTCGTGCCTTTTAAGACACTTTGGCTCCAGCCACCATAAACCTACAGCTCTGAGACGGTGTCGTCTATCTAGTCATTGACATCTCTGGCTGACAGACTTATAGATAGTATTGTCTCATCTGACTTACTAATATACCTTTTTTGTTTTGATTGATTGAAACTTTTATTAGTAGATTGCACTGTACAGTACATATTCCGTACAATTGACCACTAAATGGTAACACCCCAATAAGTTTTTCAACTTGTTTAAGTCGGGGTCCACGTTAATCAATTCATGGTAAAACCTACTAATTACCTCTTCTTAGCTGGTTACTCTCTGCTGTGACACAGTTCCTAATAGCCTTCTGTTGAAATCTACAAAGCATTTATTATTTTCTTGTTTCACTACTCCGCATTCAAACTAGCTTAGCGCCACAGCTAGCATAGCTTGTCCGCGCTAGCCCAGCTAACACATAACGTTAAAAGGATGTTAGCCAATGGTCCTCCTATGGTTAGTTCGAACCATATAACTAATGTTTAGAGAACGTTAGCATTAATGCCGCATTTTATAACCGTCTTTATAACACGTAAATAATCAATGTTTGGACATTTGTGTTGTGTGTCCAGGAGGAAGGAGACGGCACAGACAGGGGGGATGTTGTTTAGCACTAGATTTATTTATATATACACATATATATACTGTATATATATACAATATATATAAATAATAATATGAAGTGTGTAATTAATCCAACAGTGTGTGGTGTGTGACTATCTGTGGGAATTAACTGCTGAGTGTTACCGTGAGTGTTGAGCGAGAGAGACAAAAGTCCAGTGGGGGCAAAGCAGGCTCGTAGATCCGTGAGACAGGCAGGAAGTTGGGGCGATAGAGAGGCGTCGAAGGTTCGTGTCCAAGCGGGAGGTCGAGATCTGAGAGGAAGCCATGGAAGCAAAGGGAACGCGGGAAGACGAGACACACAGCTCGTGACGTGGGAACGAGGGCAGGCTGCAGGGAGGACGATAAGGAGGACACGAGACAATCAACACGACGGGGGAGACACACAGAGAGAGAATGCATAGAGCTAGATGATCGCTTACTGAACAGGAACAGATGACTACGTTCCGGCACAGGATAGCAGGTTGTGCTGGTATAAAAAGGCAGGAAAGTGTGTAGATTGCTGATTGATTGCAGCCGCCGGCTGCAGCAGGAGATGAGCGTACGTGTCCCAAGGCGTGCTCCGCGGAGCTCATTGAGGAACGCGCAGCGGCATGCGCTTGTGCCGTGACAATTTGTCCGCCAATTCAGAAGTCGCCCACGTTCTAATCTAATCTTACAAAAAGCATCATTTTTATTAAATTTTTTGCAACAAATAAAAGGAAAAGTTATCCAATCTAAAGCTAGCCAGCCACTAGTAGTGAATTACAAAGGACATAGGATCAGTCTTTGCGGAACTCCACAAATGTACAGAAGTGGCAGAAAAGTTCCAGGACTGGGGTCGCTAAGATGTATTGCAAATTTAACTCAGGCTTTTCGTAGTCAAATCTTATTTGTTAGATTTTGCATATTGTTGACGATCAGCTCACTCCAAGGAGTCTATTTTTTTTCAGGTAGCACAGCTAATGATCCCCACAAACAGACAGATCGGGATGATGTGTAATACAAGACACTGGTCACTAGGTGTCAATAACGTCACATGGATGCAGAATAAAGACAATAACTATGAACTCGATGATCATGTGACTCTCAAAATGAATAGAATAAACGTATAAATGAAATACTCTTTCAGATCTCATTTGCAACTTTTTTCCACCTATTATGCAAAACCAACTTTTCTTACCCATTGGTACTGGCTGTTGTGCATTTGGGATCTGCATAAGTCCAACCATGGAGGCATGGCTGTTATGTACGTGAGGGGTGGAAGGAGACGGCACCACGAAGAAACTCAGGTTACCAGGTTTATTGTAACCTTTGATGATTGTGTGGGAGGTGTATGCTACTCTACGTGTTGGTTGCAGGACTAAGTGTGTTATTAACCGTGTAAATAATACCAGAGGATGTTGTACGTGCGTGATGGATGAATTCTTCGTCAGTCCAAGAGGGTGAGACACAAAGGAAGTCCGGGGACAGGCAGGAGGTCGAGGGCAGGGGAGAAGCGACAAGGTCCATGTCCAGGCAAGGGTCGAAGATCGAGGGAGACCGTCCAAAATCCGGATGGAGGTCGAAGCACAGAGTTAACGACGTTCCGGCGTAGGTGACTGGTCTTTATGCTGTCCTCCTGATTGCTGCCAGGTGCGCTGATCGCTGACAATCTGCAGCTGCGGCGAAGCATTTGGCGCGTGCGGGGGCGTGTCCTGGCATGCTTCCAGACAGAGTGTTGGAGGATCTTGCTGTGGGATAATTGAGGGTTCGAGACCGCGCCGTGACAATGGCAGAGATATTTATAAAGCAATCTTGCCTTCCTTCATAGTTCCAAGAAACGCACTGTTTGGAATTTTCCCCTTTGGTGGCCATTGGTGACGTCAGCGCATTATCTATATATGGTGGAAATTTACCCAAAGAGCTTTGCGCGAATCCGCCATAGTAGTCCGACGCTGTAGTAAATAAGCTCCTTTTTTCCCTATCCTCTTGTTGTGGGGCAGACTGGCTTGTACATGCACATGCATCCTCCACTGTTGCCATTTCTAATACATAGCAGAAGGGATTTCCGATAATGGCTTTTTTGCCGATATTCCGATATTGTCCAACTCTTAATTACCGATACCGATATCAACCGATACCGATATCAACCGATACCGATATATACAGTCGTGGAATTAACACATTATTATGCCTAATTTGGACAACCAGGTATGGTGAAGATAAGGTCCTTTTTTTAAAAATTAATAAAATAAGATAAATAAATTAAAAACATTTTCTTGAATAAAAAAGAAAGTAAAACAATATCAACTGGTAATTAATGAAAATGAGTAAAATTAACTGTTAAAGGTTAGTACTATTAGTGGACCAGCAGCACGCACAATCATGTGTGCTTACGGACTGTATCCCTTGCAGACTGTATTGATATATATTGATATATAATGTAGGAACCAGAATATTAATAACAGAAAGAAACAACCCTTTTGTGTGAATGAGTGTAAATGGGGGAGGGAGGTTTTTTGGGTTGGTGCACTAATTGTAAGTGTATCTTGTGTTTTTTATGTTGATTTAAAAAAATAATAATAATAATAAAAATTAAAAAAACGATACCGATAATAAAAAAAACCATACCGATAATTTCCGATATTACATTTTAAAGCATTTATCGGCCGATAATATCGGCAGGCCGATATTATCGGACATCTCTACATAGCAGCGTATTTTTATTACTTATATCTGTCAGTGGTCTCCATATGGAAGCGTATAAAACTACAACATGGATGACTGGTAGAAGACCGAGCAATGTAAACAAGGCCGCCCACAAAACTGTGCATCGTGAAGAGACGTTTAGAAACATCATCTATGCAAATTTGTGACCAAAGAACCAACATTTAAATGTTATGTAGACCACAAGGAAGTGCTTGAAATGTAGAAAATGTTTCTATTATGACTCTTTTGAATGAAAAAAAATCATGACTAAAGTGGTGCCAAGGCTTAATTTTATGCTAATGTGTTTTTCATCTGTTTTTTATGAGTCCCTTCATTGGTATTTATTTTTGTAATCAGCCTTGTTCGGCGTGTTAATGTATGTGCTGCTTTATGCGTTAAATAAAAAATACTCTTTGTGAACAACACATGGTTTCATATTATTTTACACCTGCTAAACTGTAAGTAGGATAGATATTATGACTGAATACGAGTAAAATAAATAATAGGATTACCAATTTAGCGTTCATATTTTAGCGGGTTACTGGGGCTGGAGGTCAAAAACAGCACCTTGTACACTTCAAATAAGTCAGTGGCTCTAGAGGACATAAATATATTTTACAACTAGTCGATTTTTGATTATGTTTATGTTAGTCATTTGCCATCAGGCTTTCAGCTGCACGCTATTTACTTTTATCAACGCAAACCCAGCAAGCACAAGGCATTGATACAACGTAGGGTTGTACGGTATACCGGTATTAGTATAGTACCGCGATACTATTGAATCATATTTGGTACTATACCTCTTCTAAAAAGTACCGTCGTTGTCACGTCGTGTCATTGCTGGTTTACGAGCAGACGAGCATGTTCGGCAGTGCACAATCACAGAGTACTTAGAAGCAGACAGAGTGTGTAGACAGAAAAGGGAGAACGGACGCATTTTGGCTTAAAAACTAAAGATAAAAGTGAAGTTATTACACTGAAACAGCTTCAAGGCAGTGTTTTAGCTACTTCTAAATCACTAATCCTCGCCTCCATGGCGACAAATAAAGTAAGTTTCTTACAAGTATCATCCCTGCAGGATGAGGAATAGCTAAACATGCTTCACTACACACCATAGGAGGATACAAAAGATAGCGCTCCTGAATGTAAACAAACTCCATGGGTGGATCTACACCTAACATCCACCGTAATGATACCAAGTACAGGAGCGTATCTCTTCGATACTACTATGATTACATCAATATTTTTTGCATCACAAAATTTTCTTTCGTTTAAAAAAAATATGTATGATGTTTATAAACTCAGGAAATATGTCCCTGGACACATGAGGACTTTGAATATGACCAATGTATGATCCTGGAACTACTTGGTATCGGATTGATACCGAAATTTGTGGTATCATCCAAAACTAATGTAAAGTATCAAACAACAGAAGAATAAGTGATTATTAAATTTTAACAGAAGTGTAGATAGAACATTTTAAAAGAAAAAGTAAGCAGATATTAACAGTAAATGAACTAGTAGATTAATAATTTATTTTCTACCGCTTGTCCTTAATAATGTTGACAAAATAATAGAATGGAAAATAACACAATATGTTACTGCATATGTCAGCAGCTAATTTAGGAGTCTTTGTTTGCTTACTTACTACTAAAAGACAAGTTGTCTTGTATGTTCAATATTTTATTTAAGGACAAACTTGCAATAAGAAACATATTTTTAATGTACCATAAGATTTTTTTGTTAAAATAAAGCCAATAATGCCATTTTTTGTGGTCCCCTTTATTTAAAAAAGTATCGAAATACATTTTGGTACCGGTACCGATACCAATATTTTGGTATCGGTACAACACTAATACAATGTTGATTATACATACTGTATATGTCCTTTAAAACTGTCTTTGAAACAACATTGTTTCAAAGTTGTTGTAGTTGTTTATTTGAGACAACGTTGATGTGCAACGTTGGATACACGTTGTTGGTTGGGAAATGACCAAATTTTCAATGTTGTAAAAATGTGTAGAATAAATATTACGGTAAATTTCAACATTTCTGCAACGCATAGTCATTTTGATAGTAGGCTAAAATAGCTAATATAGACATTTAAATCATTTGTTGCCTTCATTAATAATAATAATAATAATAATATATTTTATTTGTAAGCACTTTACATTGAGTAAACAACCTCAAAGTGCTACATTGTATTAAAAAATAAAAAGATAATACAAAATAAATAAAAAATAAAAACTACAACAGCCAAATAGCTAGAACTAGTATGCATACATCTAAAAAAAAAAGGCTTTTTTTAAAAGAAGGGTTTTTAAGCCTTTTTTAAAAGCATCCACAGTCTGTGGTGCCCTCAGGTGGTCAGGGAGAGCGTTCCACAGACTGAGTGGAACAGGAAGCCAGTGAAGAGATTTGAGAATTGGTGTGATATGGTCATATTTTTGCACTCTCGCAGTATTCTGTATGCATTGCAGCTTCTGGATGTTCTTGCTGGGGATCCCGACAAGAAGTGCGTTGCAGTAGTCTAGCCATTATAACACTTGTATAAGGCCTTTCATTTTTTGTGGCTCCAGACAGATTTGTTGTCTTGTATTTTTGGTTCGGTATGGCTCCGTCAACATTTTGGGTTGCCGACCCCTGACCTAATTCAGCAAGTTGTTTCAACGTCCTGTGCCTGCTGGGAAGAAAGCCCAACATTCGGGAAGGATGTCTGCTGGTCTAAAAATGTCCCTTTTTCGGGTTAAATATCCCACGTGATGATCTTGACGGTGCTTTTAAACGGAGGACTTCCTTGCTATGAATCAAACAAGTGACAAACAGGAAGTGATTTGTGCTTACAAAGCGAGCGCGTGTCAGTACAGCTAATGTGTTTGCAGGCCGCGATTCCCCCCCCGACTCCCCGCTGCCGCTAAAAGCCCACAGAGATGTGCGCGCACGATGAAAGATTAACAAGCGTGTCAGTGTCACAGGGATTGGAGTGTCTCTGCATTATGAATGTAAGAATGAGTTTAAAAATACGCTGCCTTTTTTTTTGAATTATTCAGTCTCTCCCAGGCGCCCGGAGAGGCTTTTTGACATGATGCCGCAGTAATGTGGCAAATAAGTGACATGCATATGCAGCACTCGTGTACTTACTACAAAATCTCAGTTTCTCTCCCGCTAAGAATGCGTTTATAGTACAATTGAAACTCAGACGCAAACTTCCCCTCATGCATGCATTTATGTAAAAAAAAAAAAAAAAAAAAACAGTCTTCATTTATTGCTGCTTTAACATTCCAATGCTGTGATGACCAAAAGGGAGCTGCCTCAGTCTGCACGCAGTATGTGTGCACACTGCCACCTGGTGGCAGCGTGTAGCACTGCCGGATTGAGCTGTCAGGCCATCAGGGAGCCAAGTGGTCTCTTGTAGTCTCTTTTAACTTGTGGGCAGGACTTGTCGTGGTTTGTGAGGAGGAGGAGGAAGATGGGGTTGAAAGGTCTGAAGACGAGGAAAAGAAGGGTGATGGAGGTATGGAAGGTTTCCGGGAAATGTAACAGAACCACACAATATTAGGATCCGATACCAAGTAAATACAGGGCTATGGTATTGCTGATACTGATACCAATACTGATGCTTTTTAATTGAATTGATTTGAATTTGAATTTAATAAATTCGGGAGATGGGGCAGGGTGGGTGTATATATTTTCACTACACCGGTATGTTTTAGCGCTTTCATGGCAAGTTTACTGACATATATAAGTAAGAACTTTACACTACTTTTATATTAGAAATGGCAACAGCGGAGGATGGATGTCACATAACAAGAAGGTAGAGAAAAAGAAGAAGCTTATAGACCAGGGGTGTCAAACATACGGCCCGCGGGCCGGAACCGGCCCCCAAGGAGGTTCGATCAGGCCCGCAGGATAATTTGAAAGTGGAAAAAATGCATAAAAGACATGGAATTAATATTTTAAATTCGCTGCAATTCATGGATTATCCGCTAAGGGGCGCACTCTTTCCATCAGAGTAGAAGACAAGCCGCATCACTGAGACAGACTGAAAACAGCAGACGGTATCAATGCGCCATCTGCTGCTTGTTACGACGTTGTTAATACCTTGGTCTCTACCTCTCCGCTACACCCTCATTAGCCAAAATGTCGTTATCCAAACGGAGAAAAGTAGATAAGGAGTGTAGAATTTTCAAAGAAAAATGGACCACGTCCTATTTATTTACAGAGATGCACGGAAAACCTTCGTGCTTGGTGTGTTTGCAACAAGTTTCGGTATTGAAGGAATATAATATTCGACGCCACTACGAGACTCATCACAGCGAAAAATATGACGGCTTGCAAGGACAACTGAGAAGAGATAAGATTAACGAATTGCTGGCGGGTCTGAGGAAACAGCAGTCAACTTTCATCCAGAGCCGAGAAGTCAGTGAAGCAGCGGTAAAAGCCAGCTACCTAATTGCTAGCGAAATAGCATTAGCATCGAAGCCGTATTCCGACGGTGACTTTGTTAAACGATGCATGATGAAGGCGGCTGAACTTGTATGTCCCGAGAAGCGACAAGCTTTTGCCAATATTAGCCTGACGAGGAATACTATAGCAGAGAGGATTTCGGAACTATCGGCAGATTTAGACAGTCAATTGAAACAGAGAGTTAAGTCATTTATTGCATTTTCCGTGGCAATTGACGAGAGCACTGACATCACAGACGTGGCCCAACTGGCCATATTTAATCTTAAAGTGCATTACTATATTTTTCAGTACCAATTAAAGTTTTGTGCCTTTGTACAATCAGTGGGAACAGTTGCAATGCATATTTGTGAATGATAAAAGTAAATTGCACATTTGTCTAAGGAAATATGAGGTGTTTCATGAAATGTTTTGTAAAAGGATAGTTCATTAAATTTCAATATTTTCCTAATGTTCTTGTGCTTCTTTACACCAAAACAAAGGAAAGACATGATATTTTGGTTATTTATAGCAGAGTATGGTATAATTTTAATGGTCCGGCCCACTTGACATCTCCCTAGGCCGTATGTGGCCCACGATGCGAAATGAGTTTGACACCCCTGTTATACGATGGTGTCGCCACGGACTACAAAGGCGGACACGCGCAAATTTTCAGGACTTATGCAGATCCCAAATGCAGATCAGCAGGTACCAGAAGGTAAGAAAAGTTGCTTTTGCATAATATTGCGAAACAAAACGCCAGATAATATGTCTTACCTTATACACACACCATAAGCAGAACACCATAAGCAAGGAATCATGCAGAGACAGAGTTACATTTTGCTCAATTGAGGAGACACGTGTTTTGGGCTGTATTCTAGTTACAGATCAAAACTACGTTCTAAAAGTCCAGCTCCCGTGCTTCCTCTATTTATTTGGGAGGTCCCTGGTTACATCACTGAAGCTGTCGCTGAGGGAATGGGGTTAATCTCGACAGCTCCAGTTAGACACAATATATGAAAATATAAATAAATAATAATATATAAATAATATATAATATAATATAATATAATATATAATATAATATAATAATATAATATATATAATATAATATATATATATATATATATATATATATATATATATATATATATATATATATATATATATATATATATATATATATATATATATATATATATATATATATATATATATATATATATATATATATATAATATAATATAATATAATACAATATATAAATAAATAAAAAGACACAAGAAATGCAAATGTGTTGACACTGGTGATATTGCCTTGTCTCTGCCCTGTCTGGGTCACGGCGGTGTTCGGCCTTGGCAATCAACAGGCCGTTCCTGGATACAGACACTGATACCAGACTGGCTTGCAATCTTTAGCATTGCCAGCTTTGCACAGACAAAGAAAAATACCACTTCAGCACAATTGACAATAATTATAGCAACGGCCCTTAAGCATAAAAGTTGTGTGATAATATATACATACAGTAATTATTTTAACATATTGCAGTCTGCACGTATCTCTTATGTGTGACTGCCATCATATTGCAGTCTACATGTATCTCTTATGTTTGACTGCCATCTACTGGTCACACTTATCATTTCACCATGTACCAAATAAAATTGCTGCGAGGTCGGTAAGCAAAACCAATAATTATTCTGTACATTAGGTGCACCAGGGTATAAGGCGCACTGTCAAATTTTGAGGGGAAAAAAATATTTTAAGTGCGCCTTATAGTCCGTAAAATACGGTAATATGCGTGTGTAATAGATCTTCAGGCTATGTGCACTTTTCATATTGAACCTATTAGATGTCCGATAGTATCAGACTGCCGATATTATCGGCCGATAAATGCTTTAAAATGTAATATCGGAAATTATCGGTATCGGTTTCAAAAAGTAAAATGTATGACTTTTTAAAACGCCGCTGTACGGAGTGGTACACGGACGTAGGGAGAAGTACAGAGCGCCAATAAACCTTAAAGGCACTGCCTTTGCGTGCCGGCCCAATCACATAATATCTACGGCTCTTCACACACACAAGTGAATGCAACGCATACTTGGTCAACAGCCATACAGGTCGCACTGAGGGTTGCCGTGTAAACAACTTTAACACTGTTACAAATAAGCGCCACACTGTGAACCCACACCAAACAAGAATGACAAACACATTCCGGGAGAACATCCGCACCGTGACACAACATAAACACAACAGAACAAATACCCAGAACCCCTTGCAGCACTAACTCTTCCGGGACGCTACAATATACACCCCACGCTACTCCCTACCCACCTCAACCCCGCCTCCCCCAACCCCTCCCACCTCAACCTCCTCATGCTCTTAATAATAATGCACTTTGTGACTTCAATAATAAATATGGCAGTGGCATGTTGGCATTTTTTTTCCATAACTTGAGTTGATTTATTTTGGAAAACCTTGTTACATTGTTTAATGCATCCAGCGGGGCATCACAACAAAATTAGGCATAATAATGTGTTAATTCCACGACTGTATATATCGGTATCGGTTGTTATCGGAATCTGTAATTAAGAGTTGGACTATATCGGATATCGGCAAAAAAGCCGTTATCGGATATCTCTAGTACCTATTGTACATACTGTACATGTGGCAGTAATACCAATGTCACACCATTCCCTTTTATGGCATTCTAAGGCTAGAAACAAAACAAAAGCCCACAGGCCAGAAATAAATGTCGGTTAAACATCGAAAGGTTTGACTTTCCAGGCTCCAATGTTACCAGTCTGGATACATTAAGGTGCGGGGGTGGGGGGTCGGGGATTGGCCTCAAAGACCTCCAAACGACTGTGGACGGCGGTCCATTTCCAGAGCCAAAGCTCCATGAAGTCGAGCAATACCGCGGTCCAGTCCACCATGAAAAAGACATTAAGGTCTGACCTTACAGTGAATGAGTGCAGTCGCACATGTCACGTTCTGATAAGACAACTAAGATTCTTTACTCCTTTTACAACACATCGTGACATGCGGAGGACTCCAAGAGGAGCAGAAACATCCGTGCAATAATGGAAAAATAGAAATTCCCCTTGGGGGGGTGTCACTAATTAAGCTCCTACATAGCTCATTATGCGCTGCTGGGAATTAGCTCACATTTTGCCTCAATATTGTCGTCCATTGTGTGTGTTCAAATAAATAAGCCACATTATATTACACACCCTGACTGCGGGCTTTTAATAGGCTTTAAACTCCGCCGCACCTGTCCTGGCCTAGGAATTGATTTTAACGATGTCTATCTATCTCCATGAATACGACAGACGCACTCTGACAAGTGGAAGTGCGATGCAGCGCCGCCTCTTCAGGCGAACACACGCTTCACGCTGTTAGCGCCTTAACCTTCGCCGCGTCGCAGGGTTATTATTATGTGCGACATTGCAGGGGTGGCATGTCGCGGCGGCGGTGTGACTTCATTAGCGCGTTCTCCGGAGGAAGGATGGATGTTATAATGTAAAGTGGTAAATAGTGACACGAGCTGAACAAAAATAGCAGTGTTTTCACACAAGTAGACAAATCGACTGGAAATGTAGTATGCATGCCAGGCCAGTAGGTGGCGAGCTTTCTTTCTTTAGTTTATTTCGAACATCAACACACTTACAGCATAATACATCGCACAATGTCATATCATCTCTTTACATCATGTCCGAAAAGGAGTAGGAAGAAGCACACACACACACAGACACATCAGGCCTAGACAGGAGGAGGACAGAGTGTAGGTACACAGAACATCAGAGGGTCAAATGTGCGAGAAAATGAGAGCAGACAGTGTTGACAAACAATGTTGCAACTTTGTGTGGGAACAGCAGGTGCAGAAACATAAAAGGAGAATCCCTGTGGGATGCAGAAACTGGCAGGGAAATGTTCCGTGCAACGTTCATATTGTTGTTATTACTCAGCCAGCGTTTGTGGGTCTGATGGACCCGTTGCATTTTGTGGCTTTTTAATGCCTCACAATCAAACACTTTTATGTTAAAATACTGAACAGGTGTTTATTGGGATAAGGTAAACATCTCTGTGTGTGTGTGTGTGTGTGTGTGTGTGTGTGTGTGTGTGTGTGTGTGTGTGTGTGTGTGTGTGTGTGTGTGTGTG